>NC_134787.1:27219727-27222227 GCF_046742065.1 Oratosquilla oratoria
TATATATATATATTTACGAGTATATATATGTATATATATATATATATATATATATATATATATAAAGAGAGAGAGAGAGAGAGAGAGAGAGAGAGAGAGAGAGAGAGTATATACATGAACATTAATAAACTGGTTTCATTAACGTGTTCCCATGAAAGAAATATAAAAATATATAAGCATGTCTTAATCTTCAACCAAAAAATACCATTCCATAAGACTTTCAGTGTTGCTAAAGGTCGCTACCTCATTAGAGTATGGTGAGTGGTCAACACTGAACACTAGAGTATTTCTTGAAGATTTTCTTGGGACAATTACTGTTGACATCTTTGTGGTACTTATTTATTCATTTATCAATACAAAGTCCTCTGCGAGGGGCACCGTTCTAGCCTTCCGATAGGAGGAATGTTGTGACGTTAAACCATATTATCAAACCATATCATCTATACACTAGTGGCCGAAAGTGTTTTAGACAACTATATTACTTTTTTTCGTCAGACGTTTGTCAGTCTGTTACGTTGCCATGCATGATTTATCGTCTTGCTTTGATCATAGCCATTCAGGGCTCCAATTCCTCAAACATTGTATCCATTACATCAATCTGACCGACGTTTATGATCGCTCCTCCGGATTATTAAAGTATATCTTATGTTTCCTGACGTTTTAGCGTGTCAGGTATCATATTCTGAAGCTCTTCGAGACTCGTCAACTGTTTTCGCCCTGTACAGTTTATTTATGTATTCATTTGTTAATTTAGTCATATGTTTACTTCTTTATTTAGTTGATTATTTATTCATTTATTCATTTGTTTATCTACTTTGTTTATTTATTTGTTTATATACTAATTGGTTTGTTTGCTTATTTATCTTTTTAGCTATTATTTATTTATTTATTTAATTATTAGTTTGTTTATTTATTTATTTTTCTTTACTTATTTGTATATTTATTCATTCATTCATTTATCTATTTATTTATTTTTTATTTATCTATTTATTTATTCCTCCATTTGTTTTAGTTATCAATTTCTTAATCTATCTAATGCTAATGGTTCATAGTAAATTCCTCATACAAGTTTTGCTCTACGTTTCGAAAAATATATACACAGATTTTTATTGATGTACAATTTGTCATAAAAGTAACATAATCGTTTGATTATATTTAGACCTAAATATGTGTAGTTCTTATAATCTATTTTTTTCTGATTTTTATTTTTCATTGTACAAATACTTGCACTCTTTAGATATCACTGGAGAATATGAATATCTCAATTATCTGAAATATATCAATTTGGCAAAAGAAAAATCGAAAGAACATTTTACTAACGAAGTTCAAGATGTTATGGGTACAATTCATGTGTCTTTGTATTACAAAATCACAAATACTTATTTCTACATTATAAGAGGAAAGCTCACTGGCTGAGCGGCTTAGGGCGTCGTTACTTGCGGCGAAAGTCGAAGTGAGGGCGGCTCGAATCCTGCCACGGACGAAGTTGAACTAAGGGCATGGTTCATTAAATTCCACGCTACAAAGCCCTCTGTGAGGGCCACCGTCCTTGCCTCCCGATAAGGGGGGGGGGAGTGTGTGACGTTAAATCATATCATCATCATCATCATCATAAGCAAACATATTTACGTGCAAAAATATTGTTTCGTAACGTCATTATTTGTTCAAGCCAAAAGTTCATTCACTTGAAAAAAATATATAAAGATAAAAGCGGCTAGGATGAAAGCTGTACCATTATACCATGTGTAAGTTATCAACTGCAAAAACGAGGAGACTTCCAGAGCCACGTCACCCGTTACAGTTTCCTCGACAAAAGAGAATATATGTCAGCTGTACAGTGCGAATATCCAGCCATGTGATTTACCATGGTTTTGGATCACGTATTAAACTCGTGACCAACAGCTATTTTCCTCCCGGAAGAGAGCTCAGAGCTCATATATGACCGATCTATGGGAAATGCTGTGACCTTACACGCACACACACACCCAACTCCCCGTCCATGAGAGTTAGAGTAACAACCCGCAGCGCAGCGATACTGAAATTAACTCAGCCCTGGGATAGATTCGAACCCGGACCGCCGTAGTAGCAGCCGGGAACTCTAACCACTGCGCTACGAGGTGTGTGAAATATTATGGATGTTCAAAGTGGGTACACTTATAGTTCATTGGCGCTTGGCACTTGGTAAATATGGTGAGTGCCAAGGGAGATGCCAAACTTCACTCGTTCGTTCTTCTCGGAGTCCTATGGCTCCAAAAACGTCGAAAGGAAAAAAAATCGATAAATGCCAAGTTTCCACTTGAGTCGCCTGTACATAACCACAAACATAAATGTTAACACAAAGAAGCACACAAACGTGTGTGTGTGTGTGTGTGTGTGTGTGTGTGTGTGTGTGTGTGTGTGTGTGTGTGTGTGTGTGTGTGTGTGTGTGTGTGTGTGTGTGTGTGTGTGTGTGTGTGTGTGCGTGCGTGCGTGTAAGGTCGTAGCATTACCCGTAGATCGG
>NC_134787.1:27224727-27234727 GCF_046742065.1 Oratosquilla oratoria
TCTTCTTCTTCTTCGTCCCGAAGGCGACGAAGCAGAAGAAGTCATGTTTGGTTGCTTGCGATGCTGCCGGAGCGGCTTCAGCCTCTGCGTTGGTCCTCTTAAAGCTGAAGGCGCCTGGGCCACAAGACGGGGTGTCTCGTCCGCAATCAATAGTTTTAAAGACTTTTCCCATTCCATCATACTAGTCCTCCTCCTCCACATCCTCTACATCCTCCACCTCTTCCACCTCCTCCTCTTCCTCCTCCTCCACCTCTTCCTCCTCCTGTAACTTCTCCTTTACTCCTCCAACTTCTTCACTGCCTCCTCCACCTCTTCATTCTCTTCCTTCTCTTCCTCCATCTCCTTCTCCACCTTCTCCACCTCCTCCTCCAACATCTCCACTTCTTCTTCCACTTCTTCATCCTCTTCCTTCTCCTCTTCCTCCATCTCCTTCTCCACCTCCTTCTCCTCCTCCTCCTCCTCCTCCATCTCCTCCTCTTTCTCTTCTACTCCCTGTCTTCATCCGCGTCCCACATGCCACTCCCCATCCGCGCACTCCATGTACTCCTACTCACTCCTCGACTTTCCTTGACTCCACCAAAACCCCGTCAATATGTTCTTTGGTAAGATTCTAAATGACTTCCATTAAAAAAATATCAAACCTTACACACATATACTCCCTAAAACTCCCTAAAACTCCAAAAGAAGCCCATATTACAGACCTCCTTGTATCACGCCTAACACTCCCTAAAAAAGAATTCAAATAATGCCTCCTATCTCCCTAATTCCCCGTCTTCAGCATATGCATACTCCCCGACACTCCTACAGCATAACTCCCCACCGCAACGCCTCTCTTCCTCTTTCCAACTCCCTGGCTCTTCTCCCCGGGAAAATCCCCCCATCACCCCCCATCGTGCCGGGATAGGCTCGAGGCCCCCCCCTCCCGCGGCGACCCACATACTCCAAATTAGGTGATACTGAAAGTTCCCCCAAATGCTAATCATTCACGCGATCGCAAGAGAGGATGGGAGGGGAACCGAAGACAGTTACCATCGTCGTCTCTCTTTCTATGGAGGGTGGAGGAGGTAGAGGAGGTGGTGGAGGCGAGGGAGGAAGAGGAGGAGGAAGTGTGGAGGACAAGCGGACGGGAAGGATGAGAAAGATTAGATTATGGTAATAAATCGATGATCGTGAAGAAGAGAAGCAGAAGGTGGAGACGATAGAGGAAGAGATGCTTATATCGTTGCCTGTCTCTATGGAGTGTGGAAAAAGAGGAGGAGGAGGAGGGGGTGGTGGTGGATGGAAGTGGATCAGGAGGAAAGTAACGAGGTGGTGGAAGAAGAGACATAGGAGATCATTGTAATAAAACGATGATAATGACACCAGGAGAAGCAGAAAGGGTAGTAGATAGAGGAGAAGAAAGCAGAGGAGAGAATGAGGGGGTGGAGATGTGGAGGGGAGGGAGTAAATTGACGAATAAAAGGAAGATATAAAAAGAAATACGATAAAAGGAATGATAATGTAAAGAGGGGGAAGAGGTAGAGAAGAAAAAGGGGAGAGATAAAGAAGAAACAGACGAAAAAAAGTAAGAAAAAAAGAAGAAGGAGGAGGAGGAGGAGGATAGAGGAAGGAAGAAGGGAAAAAGGAGTAAAAGTGGAGGAGAGGAGCTTATGGCAGTATATGTGGAGTTGCACTGTGGAGGATAGATGCATTATGTAGAGCAAAGGGAGGGGTTGGAGCGGATGAAGGAAGGAAGAGAGGAGAGAGGGAGGGAGGAGGTCCAAGGACGGGGAGGTGGGGGAAGGAAGTTGGAGAGAAGGAGGAAAGGAAGGAGGAGGAAAGGCAGAGAGGAAATGGGAGTTGGAGGTAAGAGGAGATACAAAGAAGCACTAAGAGGCAGGAACTCTTGAGATGGACAAATATTTGAAATCCGTTACAGTCTGTTACCTGCGAGTAACGGCCGTGAATTAGAATTTAAATTCAAATTCAAATTAAGCACGCCATTAATCCACGACGGTTATTCTTTTAAAGAAATGACATGTGAAATGGTTTCCTAGTGCACTGAGTAAGACTTGGTCACTACAACGATGTGGTAGCTTTGTCTTTGTCAAGCCTCCTGTGGATAAAGACCTTGGCTGAGCAAAGGCAGATAGAAGTCTTTGCAGATGAAGACTTTCTTTAGCTCGGAATCGCTTCCTCTCTTCATCCGAAACAGAATCAGTAAAATGTTGTCACCCTCTCGACGAAAAGAATAATTTCATCAACATTACATTCCTTCTCTCGTTCTCTCTCTCTCCCTCTCTCTCTCTCTCTCTCTCTCTCTCTCTCTCTCTCTCTCTCTCTCTCTCTCTCTCTCTCTCTCTCTCTCTCTCTCTCTCTCTCTCTCTCTCTCTCTCTCTCTCTCTCTCTCTCTCTCTCTCTCTCTCTCTCTCTCTCTCTCTCTCTCTCTCTCTCTCTCTCTCTCTCTCTCTCTCTCTCTCTCTCTTTCTCTCTCTTTCCGACCTTGTTCTGGACCGAGAGGTCTTCTAATGACATCCTTTATAATTGTAAGGTGATGGCACACTAGGCAATTCCCGCTAGCATACTTCTTACTTTTGCTACTTCGTTTGAGTAGAAACGACCTCAGTTACGATCTTTTGTTTTTCAAATTTCCAAATGTCAAATGACTCTTACGTCATACAGTGAGAAGCTGAATGACGAATATTAGGTACATTGTCGAGATGTTCTTACGGAAGTCTAGAATATTATAACCAAAGTCGTTTCCACTCAAACGAAGTAGCAAAAAGCAAGTAGCATGCTAGCCTATCCGACAAATAGAATCACCTAGCATCAACTGCAGCAGAATAGCTAAGGTATGTTTATAGAGTGAAATGCTTAATCAAGAGAATACAAGCAACTTCCGTTAGAGCTGGTTTGAGGCTGGGATATAAGCTGAGGATGTGTAGTGTTGGCCGAAGAGTTGGAATACAAGATCAGGTTGTTGGAGTACAAGATCAGGTCGTGGGAGTACAAGGTCAGGTCGTGGAGATCAGGTCGTGGGAGTTGATGTTCTTGGGAGTTTCAGCCTTCTTGAGACTCTTACTGAAAACGGTCTGGGGTTGGTTCGCAACTCGAGGAAGTTTTCAGTTCGAAGCTTTTAATTAGAATACACTTTAATAAAATCATATTTCTTTTTTTTTCTTTCTTTTTTTTCTTTTTTTCATCCGATCTCGTTATGGACCAGAAGTCCTTCTGTCGCCATGCAACTCGTTGTGAGTTCGATTACGAAGAACTCGTCAAGATCGGACCAATCTTTCAAGTAAATGAGAAATTAAAAAGACTAATCGAGAGTAAATGTATGCACAGCTAAAGAAATGAATAAGCAAATTGAAAGCATGCGAATAGATAACCAGATATAAATGTTGAATAAGTAGGTACATAAACAAACCATGAATGAATGCTTGAATGAAAAGAATAAAAGCGAAGTATGTAAATAAACTAATGATGATATGGTTGAACGTCACAAACTTCCCCCTCTCGAAAGGGTAGGCCGATGCCCCTCAGAGAGACTTTGTAGCGTGAAATTCAATAAACCATGCCCTTGGTTCAACTTCGCCGGTGGCAGGATTCGAGCCACCATCCCCTCGACTTTCGCCGCAAGTAACGACGCTCTCGAAGTTTTGTGGTGGTCAGGGCAGAAGAGTAATAAGATCGAGAGGATGCGTGTGAGGAGGAAAGGTCTGACTTGAACCACAACCCCAAACACGTTCCTCTCTCGCACCGCTTCCCGAGACCCACTCCTCCATTTCCTCTTAATTATCACTCATTTTCTTATCTAAGTCTGAAGAAAGTAACCTCTATTTGTTCTTCTTTCGACTTCGACCGCCGGGAAGAGCCTGTGGTGGAACGATGTGGCACCTTCGGGCCTGGAAGTCAAGAGTGAGACTGAAGAGAGCAATGTGAAGAACTGAGAAAGCGCAGTCGAGAGAGCGAGAAAGGGAAAGGATAATATAGATAATCGGAAGGACGATGTAAACAGTGGGACAAAGGAGAGGGGGAGGAAGAAAGGCGAGGCAGTGACGGAGGGAGGGAAAGAGGAAGGGAACACAGAGGAGGGAGAAGGCAAAATGGCAAAGAGGGAGAGAGTGAAAGAAGGAGAGAGAAGACAAGAGGAAGAGGAAAAGGGAGTAAGAAAAGGAGACAAAGAGGAAGAGGAAGAGGGAGAGGGAGGGGCAGGATTGGAGATAAAAGAGCGATAGCGAGGAAGAAAAAAAATGGTTGAAACAAATAAAAGAATACGCATATAAAATCCATCAACTCCCGAGAGCTCATCTTAATGTTAAATAAGATAAAACCAATGAGCTGGTCAGTGAATAAGCACCTTTCAGGTTTTGCTCTCGCGGCTAATAACAAAACGAACTTGTTCAAGGTCAGAGTAAAGACCTTAATGGATTTGGACCTCTTGGGGATGATGGCGACCTTTATGGGTTTTATTCTGGCTAACGCCGGGCGGTTTTATCAAGGTCAAGGCAGAGGTTCGTCCTGAAGAGGGTCAAGATGAAGGACGAGGCGTGTGGGAGAGGAGAGAGAGGATGATGAGGAATTCGAGGGTGGGGAAGAAAGGAGTAAGTCAAACATAGACTTAGCCTTTTCTCTATCAGAGTGAGTATAACGAATTTGAACGAAATCACCTGGCGGCAGCCATAATACAAAGTCAAGTGCAAAGCGGGAATCTATACTAAAGGGTGGCCATAGATCAGGACATGATCGCCCGGTGGTTTCAAGGACAAGATCGAGTTCCGGAATGGGAACTTCGATTACGAGCCTAAGAATGAAGGTCGGAGACGAGAGAGGAACCGGAAGTCTTCGACGAAAAATAAGAGGAGTGGCTCTCTCAAGCAGGACCATCCAGGAGGGTGAGTATGCGGGTGAGTACGATAGTGAAAGAGGTCGAGGATGACTCCAAGGCGTTAAGGGGAGGCGGCGAAATAGTGAGGGTGAGTGCGCGGGAGAGCGAATAGGGTCCGTGAGGGGATTAGGGAGAGGATGTGTGTAAGGGGGAGGGGGAACTAGGGAGTGGTAGGGGGTGGTAGGGAAGTAGTGACCGCACATCATCAGACCCGAAGGCAGGAGCCATCTATCTTGAAACGATGAGGTGTTAATATCGGAGGCAAATTGCCTTCTTCTTCCTTGGAGATTCGGCCAGTGATTAGGACCCCGCCTCGGCCCCCATCCGGACGGCCATTTCTTGGGTCATCACGGACGTCATCAGGTTAGATTCGGCTCACCTCCGAAACCCCCGGACAGTGTGTTGATGTTGATGATAATAATATTGATAATATTATTATCATTATTATTATTGTTATTATTATTATTATTATCATTGTTATTATTATTATTACTATTATTATTATTATTATTATTATTATTATTATTATTATTATTATTATTATTATTATTATTATTATTATCATTATTATCATTATTATCATTATTATCATTATTATCATTATTATCATTATTATCATTATTATCATTATTATCATTATTATCATTATTATCATTGTTATCATTGTTATCATTGTTATCATTGTTATCATTGTTATCGTTGTTATTGTTGTTATTGTTATTGTTATTATTGTTATTATTGTGTATAAATTGTGACGAATGTGGATAGGAGGTAAAGGGAACAAGGGCTGAGGAAAATACTTTTATTCCTGACTAGTTTCGCCTCTGAAGAAGCCATTCAGGCGAAACTAGTCAGGAATAAAAGTATTTCCCTCAGCCCGTGTTCCCTTTACCTCCTATCCACATTGTTATTATTGTTATTGTTATTATTGTTATTACTATTATTATTATTGTTATTATTGTTATTATTATTATTATTATTGTTATTGTTATTGTTATTATTATGGTTATTATTGTTCTTATTGTTATTGCTATTATCATTATTGTCATTATTATTATTATTATTGTTATTGTTATTGTTATTGTTATCATCATCATCATCATCATCATCATCATCATCATCATCATCATCATCATCATCATCATCATCACCATCATCATCAACATCATCATCAACATCATCATTATCAATATCATCATTATCAATATCATCATTATCAATATCATCATTATCAATATCATCATTATCAATATCATCATTATCAATATCATCATTATCAATATCATCATTATCAATATCATCATTATCAATATCATCATTATCAATATCATCATTATTATTATCATTATTATTATTATTATCATTATTATTATTATCATTATTATTATCATCATTATCATCATCATTATCATCATCATTATCATCATCATTATCATCATCATTATCATCATTATCATCATTATCATTATCATTATCATCATTATCATCATCATCATTATCATCATCATCATTATCATCATTATCATCATCATTATCATCATCATTATCATCATCATCATCATCATTATCATCATCATTATCATCATCATTATCATCATCATCATTATCATCATCATCATTATCATCATCATTATCATCATCATTATCATCATCATTATCATCATCATCATCATTATCATCATCATTATCATCATCATTATCATCATAATTATCATCATAATTATCATCATAATTATCATCATAATTATCATCATAATTATCATCATAATTATCATCATAATTATCATCATAATTATCATCATAATTATCATCATCATCATCATCATCATCATCATCATCATCATCATCATCATCATCATCATCATCATCATCATCATCATCATCATCATCATCATCATCATCATCATCATCATCATCATCATCATCACTACTATTATTACTACATTATTATTATATTATCATTATCATTATTAATATTATTATTAATAATAATAATAAATGATAATAATAATAATGATAATGATAATAATGATATTAATAATGATAATACTGATGATGATGATAGTAATAATAGAATATTATATGTGTGTGTATACATATTTTGGCGTAAAAAATATAAATAGTTGAAGAAAGAGGTGCGGAGGAAGTCCAAGATGGCACTGAAGTACTTTATTCCCAAACGGTTTGGTAGAAACCAGAAGAGCCTCTCACCACACCTGACTGAAATCTTTGGCGTTGTCGACATGAAACCCTTAAAGATAAAGTGTTATGAGGAAATCGTTAGCTTTATTTTGACTGATGAAATTGTTTATCACTAAGACATAAATAAAATGTATACTGATGACGCTGACAAGACTCAAAGGTGAAGAAGAGTAAATCTGAAAGGATGAGTCTGTAGTCACGAGGGTCTGAATTTCATAATTTCATTCAGCTTAAACCACAAAGAAAATTAAAGCCAAAGAAAATTGGCTTTCGTTGTTTAAGACTAGGTGGTGCTTAACAGGCATTCAGATGGACAAGGGGAGAAAACTACAGTTTCAGGGTCACACAACAGTACTTGGCAAATCCCCCCCCCCCCGTTTTCTCCCGTCCTATTCCCTCAACAAATAAAGGAGCCCCTTCTTATGCAGACCAAAGTCCTCAAATGGCGCCACTTGCGTAGAAAACGGAGAAGAAGAAGATGGAAAGGTTAGAGTTCCGTGTCACCCGAGGAACTTTTCTCCTTATCAGAAGACTTCATGCGCGAAACTTTGGACCAATTTGTTTTCAAACTTTGGCCATTATTCCGACATAAAAGGGAAGGAAGGAGCCGAACGAGGAACTTTATTGTTTGTGGAAACGTTCCTGGATCTCTGCGTGAACTTTTAACCCATTGCTGGACATTCCCCATCACCCCCACTTCATCCTACACCTAGACAAAATCATCGGGCGACCAAGGAAAAGCATAGATAATGCATACATACACTGGTTAGATAATTTGATCACAATTTTTTTTTATGATGGAGTGTTGTGATGTTGTTCGAGTATTTTAGTGATAATTAAGTTACCTACTTCGTAAAAACCTATACTCAAGTTGAGAATTTTCATCAAAAGTATTTTTGATGAAACTAGATTCGATGATATTCCTTTTTAAAATAGAATTCCAAACAAAAAATTTCTGTTCATTGTCCCGGTTGATCCTTTGGGTGTTGTTCCTTACATAAACAAAAAACCCACTAGACACCTGAACTGTTTTAACACTGGACTTGTGGTGGCTCTTCCTGATATTCAATATAAACGCTTGGATTTAAGAACTCTTGGATTTTCTTTTTATATTTTCAATTTTATAAGAGTACATTGACTTTTTTCTAGCTTGTTCTTCCAGTATCATCAGGTTCTCCTGAGCTCAATTATTTATTCCATTCGTTGGCACCAGATCCAATTTTTTTTTTAACTGTAGCACTTTGCAAGCTTTGTTATTCTAAAATAGTCTGTCTCTATTCTGCTCTGATTTCTTATATATTTGGTCTCCTGAAGAACCTTAGAGTGGACTATAGCAGGAACTTTTTATAATTATTATTATGTTTTCTTCAGTTTTTGCAAGTTTCTCAGTCTGAACTGTGTATCGCAATTTCTGAGGTCATTGGGGCTTCATTCCTCTCAAAATTTGACATTTCTTTCATATATCTAATCTCCAGAAGTTGCCAGACTCAAAATCTTCTCAAATGTTTCATTTATTGACATTTCTTTGATTAGAAAAAAAAAACAGGTTACGCTCGCGATTTTTTGAGTAATTTTTCGTGTGGAAGACAATAAAAAAGTCCTTTTCTAAAATGGAAATAAAAATGTGGGTAATAATAATAGAATATCGAGAAATTTCTCCCCAAATCCAAAGGTCTTATTGATATAGTCTTTCATTTTTTAAAGCTTAATGATAATTGACTCCCGTCAGTCTTAATTTGATAAATGCACAAACTCGGTCCAAAGCTAGATAGCGTAGAATCATGGCCTGTGTGACGTAACTTGTTTTTTATTCAATTTTACCTCAGTAGAAAAAAATATATACAATATATACATATATATATATATATATATATATATATATATATATATTATACATATACATATGTATATATATATATATGTATACATATATATATCTATATATATATATATATATATATATATATATATATATATATATATATGTATATATATATATATTATACATATATATATATATATATATATATATATATATATATATATATGTATGTATATATATATATATATATATATATATATACATACATACATACATATACCAAGGCTTTTTCCCCCTTACAAGGGAGGTAGCCAAAAAGGAAAAGGCATAAAATCATTCCCACCCATTCCATCCCTGAATACACTCCACACCCTTCCACCCTCCCTCTTATCTTAGCACCTCCTGGATGACGGGTCATCCCTGCACCTTGTCCACTGCCCTGGGTCAGAAGCAGTGTCGCAAGACACAGCACATCCACAGCAAGACCGCTTCATTAAATCGGCGACCCCCCCTCTCCGTCCCCCCATGCATAAAAGGAGAAGACGGGGAGAAGTCAATTCGGACTGCGTCAAATTTTGCTCACACATACTACCTCACCCCCTATCCCCTCGCCCATTCCACCTTATGCATCACAACATCATCCATATACAACCATTCTCCATTCACCCCTGTCTTCTGTCCTCTCCCGTCCTTTCTCAACAGACATTCCCCTCTTCCCCAAAGCCCCCTTCACCCCATCCATCCACCTCATCCTAGGACGTCCCCTCATGTTCACTCCCTCCACATCTGCCTTCCATACCTCTTTTACTAGTCTTTCTTCACTAATTCTTTCATTATTTCATTATTTCATTATTTCATTATTTCATTATTTCATTATTTCATTATTTCATTATTTCTTTCATTATCATCCAGTGTTAAAAACAAAACATTCAAGTGACCACACCGAATGAAATCATCATAAAATTTATGGAAAAAGTATTTTCCATTTTTTCTGCAAAATTTACGGCTCTTTTCTAAGTACACTGATATACATAAAGATTCCAAAATATTGTTTGAAATCATAAAACAGATATAGTACAATTGTCTATAGTACCTTTATATATATTCTC
>NC_134787.1:27242227-27249727 GCF_046742065.1 Oratosquilla oratoria
TGGTGGTGGTGGTGGTGGTGGAGGTGGTGGTGGTGGTGGTGGTGGTGGTGGAGGTGGTGGTGTTGGTGGTGGTGGTGTTATTGTTGTTGTTGCTGTTGTTGTTGCTGTTGTTCGTGTTCTCGTTCTTGTTCTTGTTCTTGTTCTTGGTGGTAGCGTGATGGTGGAGGTATCGATATTGCTGGTGATGGTGATGATGATGTTAATAGTAGTAATGTTGGTGATGGTGGTGGTAGTGATGTTGGTGGTGATGGTGATAATGATGGAGATGCTGGTGGTGTCGACGCTAGACGCGGTGCTGGTGGAAGGCGGCGTTGTGGAGGAGTCTTAGCTGCTGGCTTCAGCAGCAATGGTCGCTTTACCAAGAAGGCGGCAGTGACATAAAGACGATGAGAAGATTAATCAAGGACGGTAAACTAACATTGTGGGGGGGGGGGGAATTATCCCCAGTTTCGGGGGAAGAAATAGAGACTAATAGGACAAAAGTGGGGGGGAATCTAGAGGAAACTACCTAAATTCAGGGGAGAAATGTAAATCATACTGGAGGAAGAAGCGGTCAATATCAGCAGGAGGGGAAGGCTAGGGAGAGGAGGAACTGAAAGGAGGAGGAGAAGAAGTAGGAGCAGGTGTGGGAGGAAGAGGAGGAGCAGGAGGAAAAGGAGGAAGAGTGAGAGAGAGGACAGGAGAAAGAGGAAAAGATGAAGAAAAAGAGAAGGAGAGGAGGAAGAGGAAAAGAAGAAAAAAAAGAGGAGGAGCAGGAGGAAGAATAAGTAAGAGAAAAGAAGGAAGAGTAAAAGAAGAATAAAAAGAGGAGGAGGAAGAGAGAGAAAAGGAGGAAGAGGAAAAGAAGAAGAAAAAAGAGGAGGAGAGGAGGGGAAGGATAAAGAGGAATTGATGAAGGATAGGCTACATTTGGCTCCGATGTTGCAGCAAAGGACTTACAGCAAAGTGGATTGGCGTTAATGGAGGAAAGGGGCTTCCTCTTCCCCCTCTTCTTCTTCGTCTTCCTCTTCCTCCTCCTCCTCCTCCTCCTCCTCCTCCTCTTCCTCCTCCTCCTCCTCCTCCTCCTCCTCCTCTTCCTCTTCCTCCTCATCTTCCTCCCCTTACCCTCCTCCTCCTTCTTCAGCTCTCCCTCTTCCTTCCACTCTTCTTGTCCCTCCCCTCTTTCTCTTCCTCCTCCTCATCTTCCTCTCCTTACCCACATCCTCCTTCTTCAGCTCTTCCTTCGCCTCTTCTTGTTCCTCCCTTCTTCCTCATCCTCTTCCATCTCCCTTGCTCACTCTCACTTCCTCTTTTTTTGTTCCTCTTCCTTCTCTCTTTCTCTCTCCTCTTTGTTTTCTTCATTCCCCTCTTTCTATTCCTCGCCTTCTCCATCCATTTCTCTCTTTCCTCTTCTTTATTTCTCTTTTTCATCTACTCCTACTCCTTCTCCTCCTCCTTCCCTTTCTCCTCTTTTTCTTTCTCTTTATCTTCCTCCTCCGCCTACTTCTACTCCTCTTCCTCTACTTTCCCTATTATTCCTCCTTCCCCTCCTCCTCTTTCTCTTCTTCCTTCTCTTTTTATTTTCCTTTCCTGTCCTCTTCTTCATCCTTCTTTTCCTCTTCCTCCTCCTTGTTTTGATCGTCTTCCTCCTGTTCACTTTCCTTCTCTTCCCCTCCTTCCTCTCGTCCCTCCTTCTTTTCCTCTTCCTCCTCCTTGTTTTGATCGTCTCCCTCCTATTCATTTTCCTCCTCCTCTTCCTTTCCTTCCTCTTCCTGGTTTTGATCGTCTTCTTCCTCTTCATTTTCTTCCTCTTCCCCTCCTTCCTCTCGTCCCTCCTTCTTTTCGTCCTCTTGCAGGACGCTAGAGGGGAATATCTGACACTGTTTTCAGCTCTCGTGCTGTGCAGATTACTGTGGTGGAGAACAAGGCATCTCCCTCTTTCTCCCTCCCTCCTCACTCGTCCCTCCCTCGCCTCTTCCCCAACATGCTCCCGTGTCTTCCTTCCTCATCTCCTCCTCCTCCTCCGACGGCTTTCGCCGTCTCTGGCTTTTTCTTCTTTATTTGTCTCTCTCTGTTTGTCTTCCTCTTTGTCTCTTTCACTCTCCTTCCTTCTCCCTTGCCTCTCTCGCACCTACTTTTTCTCTGCCTCTTTCTCCCTCTCTCCTATTTCCTTTGGTCTGTTCCTCTCCTCTTTCTTTCTTCGTCTTCCCCTCTCTCCCTCCCTTTCTCCTTTTCTGTCTCTCCCCTCCCTCCCTCCCTCACTTTGTTGGTTTCCCTCTCCCTTGTTCCCCTCCCGTCCCTTCCTTGTCTCTCTCCTCTCCTTCCTTTCTCTCTCGCCTCATTTCCTTGTCTCTCTCTATCCTCCCTCCCTCCCTTGTCCCTTTCCACTCCCTTCTCCCTATCTTTCTCTCTCTCTCTCTCTCTCTCTCTCTCTCTCTCTCTCTCTCTCTCTCTCTCTCTCTCTCTCTCTCTCTCTCTCTCTCTCTTTTCTCTCTCTCTCTCTCTCTCTCTCTCTCTCTCTCTCTCTCTCTCTCTCTCTCTCTCTCTCTCTCTCTTTTCTCTCTCTCTCTCTCTCTCTCTCTCCTCTCTCTCTCTCTCTCTCTCTCTCTCTCTCTCTCTCTCTCTCTCTCTCTCTCTCTCTCTCTCTCTCTCTCTCTCTCTCTCCGTCCCTCCCTCTCTCCGTCCCTCCCTCTCTCCCTTGACGTGGCCGTGAGAATCAACACTTAGGAGAGGCCTGGTAAGGGTCCTCGGGGGAGGGAGGGAGGGAGGGCCGAGGGATTCCCCTGGCGAGAGAGGCAATTACGGCATTGTCTGTTGAGATAAGAAGGACGGGGCGAGTAGCCTTTTGTTTACTTGTAACGAACCACGTCTGATTAATTAATTTCCACATCTTTTAACTTTACTTTGGTCTCGCGCTGGCTGACACTTGTTACCTCGAACTATGATAGATATAATTTTCCATAGCGTCATGCCTCAGGCCTCTCCTGGGGTGAATGGAACCGTTTTGTTTTAACTTGTAAAATGATCAGTAGCCATGGGCCCCTTTTCTCTATGGTCCCAATCGTAACCCGAGTAGATTTTTCTAATCCTAGACAACATTTCGAAAGTCTGAAGCCCTCCCTTGATTGTTAATGTATACAAGGCAAAGGAGATGGCCTTGAGCGAAAATAAAAATCACCTTACTTTGCTTTAAGAGATATCGATCCCTAAGTGAAATGTTTGCGTTCTTCTAGAGCAGTGTTTTCCAAACTTTTCCAATACGTGGCCCCTTTCAGTATTACCAAACTTACCATGAGCCCCACCTTTATAAGCCTTCTGAAAACGTACTAATTCTTAATATCGCAGATACATTACTTTAAACTTTATTAATCACAGCAGAGAGAGAAATATAAAAAATTATATATCATTGTTTATCAATGTTTAATAAGGATTGATCTGGTAATACATTTTAATGAAAAGGATGTGTTTACTTTTTTGATACAAGCAAATCAGTACACGGGTCTGTGTGGCTGAGTGTACGTACATACAGTTGGACCCCAAATGACCCCATGATAAAGGCTTATTACCTTTTTGGGGATCGCCCAATCAAGAGTAAATTCTATCTAGCAAGTCTAGTTGGTATTAAGTATTTGCATGGCACGTGCCTTACATGACTGTAAGGAGGAAACACATGGACGGCGAAGACTCCAATGGCATGAGAAGAAAAACAAAGATCAACAAACTACAAAGTCCCAAGTAAACTACAAAGAAGATGAATAGACCATAAAGGTCTAAGGTGAGATAAAAGCATAAAGAGCATCAGCAAACTACAAAGGACCTGAGTAGACAGCAAAGGACACTAAGAGGTTACAAAGGCCAAGGGATACTTTAGGGTTTAATACAAGACTACAAAGAACTTTAGCAAGCTACAAAGGACGCGGGTAGATTATAAAAGAGAAACAACTTCAGAGGGCAAGAATGGAGGCGAATAGATTAGAAAAAGGAAATTTCAATAAGACTACAAAAATCTCAGAAAAATTACAAAACATACTGAGATGTAGATGACATACAGAGAACATGTAAAGCCCAAAAATCCTCTTCTGGGAAGAAGGAGGCGAAGACTAATAATGAAAATGGATATTGGCAGAATAAGGCAAAGCCTACCAAAGACACCAAGGACGGGCACTGCTGCACGCGGCTATAATGGGACGTCGAAAAGACGATGTATAAAGAACAAGAGAGAGAGTAAGTGAGAGAGAGAGTAAGTGAGAGAGAGAGAGAGAGAGAGGAAGAGAGAGAGAGAGAGAGAGAGAGAGAGAGAGAGAGAGAGAGAGAGAGAGAGAGAGAGAGAGAGAGAGAGAGAGAGAGAGAGAGAGAGAGAGAGAGGAAGAGAGAGAGAGAGGTAGAGAGAGAGAGAGAATGAGAGAGAGAGAGAGAGAGAGAGAGAGAGAGAGAGAGAGAGAGAGAGAGAGAGAGAGAGAGAGAGAGAGAGAGAGAGAGGAAGAGAGAGAGAGAGAGAGAGAGAGAGAGAGAGAGAGAGAGAAGAGAGAGAGAGAGAGAGAGAGAGAGAGAGAGAGAGAGAGAGAGAGAGAGAGAGAGAGAGAGAGAGAGAGAGAGAGAGAGAGAGAGAGAGAGAGAGAGAGAGAGAGAGAGAGAGAGAGAGAGAGAGAGAGAGAGAGAGAGAGAGAGAGAGAGAGAGAGAGAGAGAGAGAGAGAGAGAGAGAGAGAGAGAGAGAGAGAGAGGAAGAGAGAGAGAGAGAGAGAGAGAGAGAGAGAGAGAGAGAGAGAGAGAGAGAGAGAGAGAGAGAGAGACAGAGAGAGCGAGAGAGAGAGAGAGAGAGAGAGGGGGGGACGGTGAGACAGATGGAAGAAAAGAGAGATGTGGGGAGAGGTAGACTGAAAGACAGACAGAGAGAGAGAAAGAGAGGGGGTGCGAGGGAGAGAGAGCGAGGGAGGGAGAGAGACGGAGGGAGAGAGGGGGGAGAGGGAGAGAGAGGAAAAGAGAGAAAGAGAGAGGAAGAGAGAAAGAGATAAGGAAAGACAGACAGAATGAAAGAAAGAGGTTGTGTAGGATGTATCTAAGACTGGCATTAGTTAGAAGTGATTGGCATTCTCTTCTGAGTGGAGATTAGTACCCTATGATAATGAAATACTGCCTCATTCTATTCCGTAGAGATATCACTAAAAGTCCCTAAAATATTTATTTCATAAAATGTATGACACCATTAAGAGAGAGGAAGAGAGGAAAAGAGAGAGAAGGAGCGAGAGAGAGAAAGGAGGAAGAGGAAAGAGGGAAAAGGGAGAGAGGGAGAGAGGTAGATGTGGAGAAAGGGAGGCAGTCAAAAAGGAGGGAGGAGAGGAGGAATGGAGAGAGAAAGGGAGGGAAGGAAGGATAGAGAGAGGGAAAGAGGTACAGACGGAGGGAGACACTCTACGAAATTAGGTAATGTAAGGAGCCAGGGAGAGAGAAGGAGAAGGTGAGTGAGCTAGCGAGAGAGGACAGAGAGAAGGTAGAAAGAGAGGCGAGAGAGTGAGCAAGCACAGGATCGAGAAGTAAGAAAAGAGACGCAGACAGCAAAAAAAAAAAAAAAAAAAAAAAAAACGCGAAAGAAGAAACAAACATCTCGCCAGGGAGCACAATGGCTACCACGAAGTACAAAGGGTCGCCGGAGAAAAGACAACCAAGGATGGATCTTCCCCCTCCTCTTCCTTCTCTTCTTCCTCGTTGTCCTCCTCCTCTTCCTCTTCTTCCTCCTCCTCCTCCCCCTCCTGTTCTTCTCCGCCGCCTCCTCCTTTTCTTCGCCTTTTTCCTCGTCCTTTGTTTCTTTTCTGTTTTGTTTGTTTTCTTTCATTGAACACCTAAGGAGCATGGGGGGGCGGGGCAGATTTCACAATTAATCAAAGCGAGAAGTAGAGGCAGTGAGAGGAGGCGATCTGCTGAAATCCTTAGGAGGGAGGGGGAACGGGAATTTCTGAGGGATCTTCATTGCCATATTTTGTGTTGTTGCTCTACCTGAGTATTTTGGGCTAAGCACGCCATCATTTGTACTATAATTTATCATTTATTATTTATTATTTATCGTTTATCATTTATAATTTACCATTTATCATTCATCATTTATTTTTTATCAATTATCATTTGTCATTTATTATTCATCATTTATCATTTTTCATTTTTCATTTTTCATTTATCACTTATCATTTTTCATTTATCATTTGTCATTTGTCATTTATCATTTATCCCTTATAATTCATCATTTATCATTGATCATTTAATGCCTCCAGGAAAACATGTAATCAAGTGATAAAGCTACAATTTATGTACGAGTATGTATGTATGTATGTATATATGTATGTATGTATGTATGTATGTATGTATGTATGTATGTATGTATGTATGTATGTATGTATGATGCAAAATAACCACAGGAGAAGAGAAACTTGTAGACAGTAAGTACCTTCGCATATTACGTCTTCATTTAGTCTGAAGATGCAATATACTAAAGTTCTTACTGTCTACAAGCTTCTCTTCTGTGGCTATTTTGCATTTTCGTATCACGATGATGTGATTGCTTGCATGTATGTATGATGTTTGACAACCAATCATTTTTACTACGAAGTGCCTGAGCTTCGAGTAGGAAAAAAGATATCTCCACGGCACTGCCTCTGGGAGACCTTAGTCTTCATCTAATGACACAAGTGTGGACAAAAGCGGAGACCTTTTGGACCAGTCACCAGTGAGCGGGTAAGGTGCATCTCCTCGAAGCTACAAGTTCACAAAAGACGCAGTGTTTGATCTTCCGCCTGGCGTTTTTTGTTTAAGGATGCATCTCAAGTCGTGGACGATATCCCTACTGACTGAGACCTTTGAACGAGGGCCGTAAGTGAACAAACAGGTAGGGTAGGTGCCTCGGCTGCTATGGGGACTTGGAAAGAGGACGCAAAGGGAATATTAGAAGAGATTAAACAGTCCATTTACTCTCACGGAGAGGACACAAGACTTCGTTTCAGTTCTCAGTGCATTTCTCCGTTTATTCCCTCGTTCATAACTTTATTATTATTATTATTATTATTATTATTATTATTATTATTATTATTATTATTATTATTATTATTATTATTATTATTATTATTATTATTATTATTATTATTATTATTATTATTATTATTATTATTATTATTATTATTATTATTATTATTATTATTATTATTATTATTATTATTATTATTATTATTATTATTATTATTATTATTATTATTATTATTATTATTATTATTATTATTATTATTATTATTATTATTATTATTATTATTATTATTATTATTATTATTATTATTATTATTATTATTATTATTATTATTATTATTATTATTATTATTATTATTATTAATTAATTAATTATTCATTTTCACGACATTTTTCAATTCAGGTTTCAGTTTAGTTGAAATGCTCTCTCACTATTTCCTTATCGTAGCCAATTCATAAGATGAGGCAGCAAAGACTAAAGTGTATGATTTTTGAAGATGCAAATACTACGGGAA
>NC_134787.1:27254727-27257227 GCF_046742065.1 Oratosquilla oratoria
GGACAACACTGCGCTTGTAGCAGGATCAGAGGAGGGATTGAGGAAGCTGGTGACAGAGTTTGGGAGAGTGTGTGAAAGAAGAAAGTTGAAGATAAGTGTGAGTAAAAGTAAGATGATGAGATGTACAATGGGTGAAAGTGGCAGTAGACTGGAAGTGAGCATTAAGGGAGAGAGACTGGAGGAAGTGGATAGTTTTAGATACTTGGGTGCGAATGTGGCAGGAAAGGGTGGAGTGTAGGTGGAAGTAGAATGTAGATTGAGAAAAGCGAGTAAATGCCTTGGTGGATTAAAAAGTGTAATGAGGAATAGACATTTGGTAATGGAGGCTAAGAAGAGATTATATGAAGGAGCGATTGTGCCAACAGCACTGTATGGGGCAGAAACATGGAACATAAGAGAGGAAGAGAGAAGAAGTTTGAATGTGTTTGAGATGAGGTTTCTGAGAAGTATGATGAGGGTTACTAGGCTAGATAGAATGAGAAATGAGGAGGTGAGGAGGAGAACGGGTGTGGTAAGGGAGTTGGGAGATAAGGTGGATGAAAGAGTATTGGGATGGTTTGGTCACATGGAAAGAATGAGTGAAGAAAGACTAGTAAAAGAGGTATGGAAGGCAGATGTGGAGGGAGTGAACATGAGGGGGCGACCTAGGATGAGATGGATGGATGGGGTGAAAGGGGCTTTGGAGAAGAGGGGAATGTCTGTTGAGGAAGGATGGGAGAGGACAGAAGACAGGGGTGAATGGAGAATGGTTATATATGGATGATGTTGTGATGCATGAGGTGGAATGGGTGGGGGGTTGGGGGGTGAGGTAGTATGTGTGAGTAAAATTTGACGCAGCCCGAAGGGATTTCTCCCCGTCTTCTCCTTTTCTGCACGAGAGGATGGAGAGGGAGGGTCGCCGATTTAATAAAGCGGCCTTGCTGTGGATGTGCTGTGTCTTGCGACACTATCTCTGACCCAGGACAGTGGACAAGATGCAGGGATGATCCGTCATCCAGGAGGTGCCAAGATAAGAGGGAGGGTGGAGGGGAGTGGATTGTATTAAGGATTGAATGGGTGGGAATGGTTTTTATACCTCTTTCTTTTTGGCTGCCTCCCTTGTAAGGGGGATAAAGCCTTTGGTATGTGTATGTATGTTACTATTATCATTATCCTTGCTATCATTGTTTTTCATATTGGTACAATTTCCGTCACCGATATTGTTATCATTACGATTTTTATCGTTTTTTTAACTCTTGCCAGTAACGTTATCATTATAGCTATCGATAACATATTTTTTTATCATTACTGTTGTTGGTACCTCTAATTTCACCGTTATTTATGTTGTTACCATTTCGTTACCGTTAACTTTACCAATCTCCCTATCGTCAACGTTATTGTCACACTTATCGTTACTGTTACCATTACCGATATAGTTACCGTTGTTAGTTTCCGTTGCACTTGACAATACTGTTACCGTTATCGTGTTCATTGTCGTCACATAAGTATTTTGGGCTAAGCAAGCCATCATTTATATTATCATTTATCAATTATCATTTATCATTTATCGTCTATCGCTTATAATTTATAACTTATCACTTATCATTTATCCTTAATCATTTATCCTTAATCAATTATCATTTATCATTTATGATCTATGATCTATCATCATCTATCATCTACCATCTATCATCTATCGTCTATCGTTTATCGTTTATCGTTTATTATTGGTCGTTGATCATTCGTCATTTGTCATTTGTCATTTGTCATTTATCGTTTAATGTCAACATCGTTACCGTTACTGTGCTTCTGACGTCATTGTTACATCCATTAGATAAGTTTAAGGTACGACTATTTGTCGACTTTTTCGTCCTCTCTCACACAAACACAAATTCTTGTTTCTCATTTTTTCCTCTCTCTTCTATTTTCCTTTTTATCTCTGCAATGTTATACCAAATGTTGTCTCTTTTCTTCTCTTTTTAACTCCTTCTCTTTCTGTTTCTATGTTCATCAGTTTCTATTTCTCTGTTTAAAATTTCTCTCTTTTCGTCAAATATTTGTTTCAGCTTTTAATTTTACTCTTTTCCCCTTCTGTCGTATTTTCCTGATATTATCTAGTCTTTACCACGTTTTCCTTCTTCTCCTCTCATCTCTCATTTAGTTTAATCTCTCTTTTCACATTCCTTTTTTCCCTCTTCTTTTCTTTCCCTCTCCTTTCATTCCCTGTGTTGTTTTACATCTCCCTTTCCCCCTTTCCTTCTTCCTCTCGCTCTCAGTCTCTCTCATCTTTCTATTTTTCTTTCCCCAAAGAAACTAGGCCGGATGATAAGAATAGATAATCAAACGAAGAAATTTATAAATAAACAAATCATATAATTGCCAGGTATTACAACATGTTGCTCAGGTGTTTATTCCATTCATTAACTACACGGTTAGGGAAGTTGTTTCTACACACTTCCAAATTAAATCTACGTCCTGACAGCTTGAGACCGTCATTCATTGTTTGATTCGTATTCAGTGT
>NC_134787.1:27264727-27267227 GCF_046742065.1 Oratosquilla oratoria
AGTAAATTAAATTGTGGGATGATATCCAACCACAATGATATACAAGAAGGATAATGTAATAAAGGGGACGACACAATTCGTCACTCTAGACTTGTTTTAAGGAATCAAACACTTCCCCTCTTTTTTTTTTTTTTTTTTTTTAAAGACTTCCAATTAGCTGCTGGACGGATTTCCAGCTGGATGGTTATAAAAGAGTAAATCTTCTAGTTTTTTTTATTATTATTATTGTTATCATAACAGAACCCATATAGTGTCTCCCCAAATTGTAGAGAATTATCCTCTAGGTTATTGTGTTCTTTAAGTCTTTCTTGTGTTTGGTTTTGCCCTTTTTCTATTGACCTCCAATTCCCTTTTACGGATCTCCTACTCTGTCTTTGTTATGTTTTCGTATCTGAACAGTCTCGGGGGTAGGTAGGGAATCATGCAAATTTTACACGAACTAAATTCTTGCTTCCTTTTCCAAAGTTTAATTTTTCTTTACATAAAAGACGTTAATTATGGATGTCATTTGAAAATTTGACGAGGGTGTAATGCGACCCTCTCAAAATAATTCCAGGTAAATTGTGCATTATTTCATTCTCTGCTCTCTCTAATTGGACGATTTGGTATAATTCCAAACGGACACTTTTAGTCAAGGGTACGCCATTACTTACAGTATAACGACATGACGTCATCGCGGGCGAACAAATGAGAAAGGTCGTGGATGCAAGTGATAGAAGTATATCAACAAATAATGTATATGCATATATATACATACATATATCATGTGTGTGTATGCATATGTGTATGTGTTTGTATATGTGCTTATCCACTGTACGAGGAGAGAAAAAAAGTTCGCGGAATACTGCCATTGATTGAACCCGAACAGGGTAGGACAAGACAAAACATGTTACCACGCGTCACTGAAGCCTTAGCTTGCTGTGTCAATTACTTGCAATCGGTTGTGCAATGACGGCTTCACGGCTAGTGTATATATATATATATATATATGTATATATATACATATATATATATATATATATACATATATATATATATGTATATATATATATATGTATATATATATATGTGTATACATATACATATGAGTGGAAAAGGTGGTAGAGAAACGCGGGTTGGAGCGAGAACACCATATTCCTGACGTTTCGACTACAAGTCTTCTTCAGAGTCGACTTGTCGACTTGTTAGGTAAGACCACCCGCTTGCGCGGGATCGGTTTTTGTGGGACGGGAAGAATGTCTGTAAGAAAATGAAAATATGGTGTATAAAAGAGGGCTTTTGCCACCGGGCGATTGAGCGAGCGATTAGGGGCGGTTGGTGGTCGTGGCTCAGGAGAAATAGGCAGGGAACTCGGACGGCGGCGCCGACGCCTGGGATTAGAATCACCAAAAGTTGAGAAAATGGTAGGAGGCGTAGTAGTAGAGAAAGGTGGAAAAACGGAAAAATCTTTAGTGGGAGGTAAACTGAAATGAGAAGATGTAGTATGAGAGAAAGTTAGAAAGGAAGTGAATTTTAGTCGAAGAAAAATTACGTGTAGATGTTTGTGTGTGGGGGGTGGTTATGTTCGTGAGAGGTGTGTGTATGTATCCTACGGAAAGTGAGTAGAGTTCACTTCCCGCGTGTAGAAAGCGCGTTCTTGATTAGCCCCAGGTTGGGCATGATCGTTCCTGTTTATCCCAAGGATGGGTTTGAGAGTCAGGAGAGTGGATCCAATGGCGGTGCGAGGGGGGTTAGGCGGGCGGGTATTGTACTATCTTTCTCCCTTTAAGAACAACTCTGAAAGCAGAGAATTACGTGACTTGGGAATTGTGTGTAAATGTCAGAAGTGTAAACCCGCTCGCCAGCGTCAGCGAAGAGGCAAGGGCGTGAGTGCGGGCCGGTCGGCAAGAGAGGCTACCCAATTCCTCTCTCGCAACCAGCCGGCGAAGAGTTAAGGGCTCTGAAACAGAGTTGAATTGTGGCCCCCCGCCAAGCCAGCGAGCAAGTGTGCGTGTATCTCTCTTCTTCCAAGCACAACTCTGAAAACAGAGAATTGCGTGACTTGGGAAATGTGTGTATTTGTCTTTGGTGTAAACCCGCCTGCCGACGTCAACGAAGAGGTCGGCATTTGCCAGACCGGCAACAGCAAAGGAGAAAAATCTCCTCGCCGCCACCGGGCGGCGAAGATTCCTGGGCGCTTGTTGAGTGAGCTGGAGTGGAGAGCGACGTCCGACCTCTGCGAGTGCTGTGTTCATTGGTTATTATAGTATTCTAATGAGACCCATCACCTCGGGGGTAAGCAGTGCCCCGCACCGCCTAGCAAAACAACTCGCAAAGCCTCTCTCTGCACTATTAGTAACAATAAGCAACGCCCACCTACGCAACTCGTCGGATCTAATTGGACGCCTCAAAAAACTTAACTTTGAGAGAGAGAAGTTAGCTAGCTACGACATGACAGCGCTGTTTACCAACGTAAGTATTGAGGGGCGCATTGAGGCGTTAAAGAGGGTAATAAATTCTG
>NC_134787.1:27272227-27279727 GCF_046742065.1 Oratosquilla oratoria
TCCTGATCAAATCACTAACTTACACCTTGTACCCGCAGGTCGCATCCATGCGGAGAAGGCTACCTCTACTTCTTCTGCCCGGAGCTGAAGGCGCTCTTACAGGGGCTTCAGGAGGCGGTGGCTCGTCTGGTCAGGGCAGCCGACGGCGTCTCGATGTCGAGCGACCTGAGCGAGCTCTCGGAAGCTCTCTCCTCAGTGCCGCAACTGCCGCCGCAACCTGACCAAACCGTCAACGTGAGGAAGTCCACTTCAGTTCTCAACCTGACCCACGAACACCCACACACGAGACGATCTCGTCTCGTTGCGACTGACCGCCTGAGCACGAGTCAGTCCAGCCTGACGGAGTCACAGGAGGTGACGGTTCGGGTCCACGGGGATGCAGCTGACGACGAGGACGTCGGGACATCCGGGTGCGTCCATCTGAGAGCTCCTGGACTGGGCCACACCCGACGGAGGTCGATGAGTGAGACGAACTTGGCGCGGCTCTGCCTCGACGAAACGGACGAAGAGCTTGACTCTCGAGAAGACGACCTCGACGACCTCCGCCACCAGGACGGCCCCAAAGACCGAACCTCGTCCTCAGGGTCGTACAACTCGTACCGCTCGACCGACTCCGGCGTAAGACTCTCCGCCTCACCCTCGAACCACGGCGAAGGGACCCGGTACATGATTGAGCACTCAGGCAGGAGACACGTGGCCAAGTCAGACTCTCTCGACTCGGGGGTCAGAACCTGCACCAGGGAGGACCCCCAGCGCGACTCCACGGTCGGAAGAGAGACCGAAGGGCAGGAAGGTGCTGGTCAGGGAGACGCCTCCTACAGGAGAGCCATGAGCGTCTTGGAGGAGGAAGAGCCTGATGTTGAGACCAAAGTTGGGGCCTGGTGCATACACAGCGCGAGGGCGAGCAGCAGAGCAGTCTCGGGCAAACCGCTCACGGTCAGCAGCTCCTTCAGAGAAGCTCGTAGCTGCCGAAACCTAAACCGAACCTTGTCAGAGTCAGGTAAGGAGCTGGTGGAGACGGAGGAGGTCGATCAAGGACGTCGCGTCTCCGTCTACTCTATCCTCTCAACGACGTCCACCGTCTACGAGGAGATCTCGGACGACGCTCGCGAGAAGCAGTTGCAGGCGCAGGATCACCAGCAGCGCCAGCAGCAGCAGCAACAGCAACAGCAACAGCAGCAGAAGGAACACGACTACGAGGAGCTGGAGAAGTGCCGCAGGGACATCAAGAGGAGCTACAGTTTCCAGGAGAAGACGATGCCCCCGCCGTTGCCCCCGCGGCGTCCGAAGTCTTTCTCGCCGGATCCATGGGTTGAGAGTGCTGTCTCCTCCCATGCCCCTGCCAAGACCAGCACCTTACGGCGCATTCTGGGCCTCACGCATGCCGCCAAGTCCCACTCGACCGACAGCATGCTCGACGTGGACATGAGCGGCGGGTGCCACATCGGCCACGACCTCGATACGTCCGCGCTGGGGAGCGAAGAGATGGCCATGGTGCAGGCACTGGGAACTCTGCCGCGCCCCCGGAGGAGGTCCACCGAGCAGCACCGGGAACGACGAAGCAGCCACAGTGCCTCCCCCAGCAGGTCGCCCAAGCAAAAGGTGAAAAACCCCTTCGGCGTCTCACCCAGCCGGTCGCCCCTCATCCCACGCCCCAAGAACCTCTTTCTCTTCAAGTCTTCTCCCCACAAGGATGAATCACAAACTCCCCCATCAGGAAAGCCCAACACGGGGTCTTCCCTTTTGCACCGGCAGTTGTCGTTACGGGTACAACGGACACCCAGCACGGACAGCTCCTTGGCCGATCCGGGAACTCCGGACACGCCCCAGCACACAATCAAGAGTGGTCCTCGATGGCTAGGGCTCGCCGATCTCGCGCACCTCGAGACCCCACCACCTCCCTCGTCTTCGGCTCCTGACGCTGACGACGAAGACTCGGAGTGCCAGCGTCACGGGACCTACGTCGACTCGAAGGACTCTCCGGGGTTCCTCAAGTCCCCGAAGATCATGTCCAAGACCTTCGGGTTTCTTCGGAAGCTTCCGAAAGACAAAAGTGGGTCTCTGGAGCGTAAGCGCAAGTCGGGAGTCATCCTCTCGCAACCCATCTCGGATTCCCTCTCCAAACTCCCCTGCAGCTACTCCATGGATAGCTTCAGTGTCAGCCACCCCTCCAGCGGCGCCGGCACGCCCTCCGGGGAGCAGCGCCCCGCCCTGGGCCAGGATCAGCAACTACCCTCGGACCCACACCAGCAGGACTGGAGGATGGGAAGAATCCGCTCTGCCTCGTGCCTGCCACCCTCCTCCCCCGCCGTCAGGATCCCTCACAAGCCCCGGCACGGATCAGCCTCCGTCACCCCTTCGGGAACCCCTGGGAGCGTGACGCACAGCCCCTTACGGACGCCCCACCACGCCCACGTGGATTTGTCCCCCTCAGGTCCCCCGCACACGTGGCACCGGGGACACGATAGCCCCAGCCAGCAGCAGCACATGCCCGACCCCGGTGGGCGGTACCCGACCGTTCTCCCACCTCCCCCCTCTCACGACCCCCCGCCCCCTCCCCGGCAGGTGGCTGCCGAGCCCCAGTACGCCAATCTGGGGGGTCACCAGCAGGATTCTGACTACATGACCATGGACGAGCTCAGGGGTGTCTTCAGGAGGGCTTCGGCCTCTGTCATCGCTGGCGGCGGCAGTAACACTGGGGGCGGGGGAGGAGCTGGCGGGGCAGTGGAGGGTGGGAGTGGTACT
Source organism: Oratosquilla oratoria (assembly GCF_046742065.1). Taxonomy (NCBI): domain Eukaryota; kingdom Metazoa; phylum Arthropoda; class Malacostraca; order Stomatopoda; family Squillidae; genus Oratosquilla; species Oratosquilla oratoria. The sequence continues at coordinate 27,274,973 of NC_134787.1, forward strand.
TCAAGGATTGTAGGTGTTGGAGGCGGTAGTGTTGGTGGTGGAGGAGGAGGAGGAGGTAATGGTGGCGGTGGTGGAAGTGGTGGAGGCCTTGTTGTTCCCGGTAGCGGTTTAAGTGTCGTTCGGGGTGATACCGGTTACTTGACGATGGGCGAGATCAGGTCCCTCCACCAGCCGTGTGACGTCGACTCATGCTTGTGGTGTCGCTCCCGGGGCATCTCCAGCAGCAACAAGAAGAACTTGGCGGAGAGTCTTCAGCAACAGCAGCAACAGCAACAGCAGCAGCAGCCTCCCCCGCCTCCTGCCCCGGGCCCGGACCCCACGGGGCTCACCCAGGCCGAGCATGAGTACATGACCATGGACGACATACAGACGGTCCTGCAGACGGAGTTCCCGACGATCTGCCCCCACCCAGAGAAGCTGCCTCCCGAGGAGGACCCCCAGCAGCAAGGGTACCCTGTCGACGTGGCTAAGATCGGGCACAAGAGTGCACCCGCTAGCCGGAAGACCTCTGTCGAAGGCCCCGAGTACCTCACGCCGCAGGAGGTGGGCAGGATCCTCCGGCAGGAGGTGATTGGGGCGCGTCTGGCACAACACCGCCGTGACCACCAACTCCAGGAGCTCCAGCTCCACGAACTCCACATGCACCATCATCCTGACCAGTATCTCCAACAGCAACACCACCACCATCGTTCTGACCATTAATGTTCAGTATACCTATTTTTTTCTTAATCTTTATTTATTTTTTAATGTCTTGTAAGTTCTGTGATGAAAAGTAAGTCCACAAGACTGAGTAAAGGTCTTCTAGACGAATACCTTGAAGCCTGGAGGGAAATTTGGTTCTTTTTTGCAGAAGGAGAACCCTGAAATCCTTGAAAAGTTGGTTCTTCTTTTTCTTCATAAAAATACCAAACCCACTTATCATGAAAGCTCTTTATCTTGAAAGACCCCGCAAGCCTTTGGGAAAGTTGTTCTTGAAAAATGATTGGGAATCCCTCGGGAAATAGGATACCTTTGAAAGGGAAAAACGTCACTGAGACTGCCGTTCTTCTCGAATGCCCTGGAGAACCTGTTGATGGTTCTTGGATGACCTTGAGGAAGTGGTCCTTTGCGAGAGTGACCCCGAAATCCATTGGAAGGTGTTCTTCTTGAGAGCCTCCAAAGACTTGAGATGGTGGTTTCTTTTTTCTTCTGAAAAACCTTGTAGATCATGTTGGCGGTTCTTCTTGGAGAACTCCCAGACAGGGTCTTTGTAGTGTCTTGGTATGCGTATGATTTTTGTCGATCGGGTACAGCTAGTTTCTATGCCACGCGAACCAAAAACGAAATTAGATATTTCCAGGGCAATTTGAATTAGGAAGATGTATACAAGTCACACACACACACACACACACACACACACACACACACACACACACACACACACACACACACACACACACACACACACACACACAAGCACACACACATATGTGTGTGTGTATATATATATATATATATATATATATATATATATATATATATATACACACACACACACACACACACATATATATATATATATATATATATATATATATATATATATCCTAAAATCACACATACACATACACATGTACATACATATACACAGACACAGACGCAGAGGCAAACGTAGACACACACGGAGACACAGACTGACAGAGACAGACACACAGGCACGTACACACATATGTACACACATATACCCACAAGCGCAGACAAAAAATGCACATATACTACACAAGACTCCTCACGTGGTACCAAAGCAGTTTACATTTCAAGAGTCTCATCTCAAGTCGGGTTACAGAGAAATCTTTAAAGCTTATTCAAAATTTTGCCTGACATCTGGCGAAACAATGACATTCTTGCGAAGCCAGCGCCATGACAGTTGGTAGACCCTATTCCAGTACATAATGTGTTTTTTAGTCTGCCCAAATTCCAAAAAACAAACGCAAGGATTCAGTTAACACAGGTTTGCCAGTCAGCTCATCCAATGGGCAGAGGCCGTAACATAACGATAGCCTTGTTCTTTAACGACAAAAGAGATGTAACAATCCTTTCCTTGCAACTCCCTCTTCCAGCGACACTCACCACCGTTCCCCTGTCCCGTCCCAGTGTTTCTGCCCTTGCCTCACTTGTTGTCCACAATTCCTTCAGCCCCTTCCCCTTTCCACCACCCCTCTCCATCCCATTTCCCTCTGTCTCGTCTCTAGTCTGTATTCCTATTCTCGCTCCACATACCTTCCTTCTCTCCTCTTTCCTTTCCCTCCCTCCCTCTTTCCCTCCTCCTCTACCCTCCTTCTTCCCTCCCTACTTCCTTCTCTTCCTTCCTTCATCTCTCCCTCCCTTCCGCCCCATGTCCCGTCGAGGCTATGAATAATATATGTGGATGCACCGGGAGTCGTCATCATCATCATCTGCCCTGCCTCAGTGGACTTCCATTGCCACTCCGACTTCCACCTCGACTCCCACTTTCACCACCACTCCCACTACTACTTTTGCAACCACCTCCACCTACACCACCAACTCTACTGCTGTCTCCACCTCTTCTACTACTTCCATCTCCACCTCCACCTCCGATACAACTTCACTTCCACCACTATCTCTTTTCACCGTTTTCTATTTCCCCCATCTTCTTTTCACCCACATTCCCCTTTTCCTGCACCTTTCCCTCTTTTCCCTCCATCTTGTCTTTCCCTATCTTCAACATCATTTCTCTTCTTTCCCTATCTTCTTCCCATTTCCCATCTTCCCTTTCTTCACTATTTTTCTTCAAATTCCCCTTTTCCTGCAGCCTTGCCTCTTCTTCCTTCTCCCCCTCTTTCTCCTTCTCTCCCTTTTCCTCCATCTTTCCCTTATCCTCCATCGTCTCTTTACCTTCCCCTCTTCTACTTCCTCCTACACCTATTACTCCTCAACCTCTTCGTTCCCTCTCAACTCACACTTCTCATATTTTCCGCTTCTATGTGGGTCTTCATTCCACCTGGCCGCCCCTCCTGCTGTGTCTCTGGTATACAGGTACACATTCTCAGCCACACTTCATCCAAGCCACTTTAATTACTCCGTTCTAATTAACAACATAAGTAGGCCACGCCTCTTACCCTTCGTCCGCTGCTCGTGATTCGTTGACGGTTGCCTTCGCCCCGCCCCCCAATCCCACCGCAGACCAATCACCTACGTCGAGACGGGACAGGGAACGTGGTCTAACCGACTTGGGATACTTCCTGGATATAATTGAAGGACATCATGGTCCATTTGGGTTCTTCTGCGGTGTGATGGTCTTCGATCTCGACCCCGCCTTAGACATAACCGATTGTGTCATGGTATATACTTCCTGAATGTAATTGAAGGACATCATGGCTCATTTGTGTTCTGCGGTGTGATGATCTTCGATCTCGACCCCACCTTGGACATAACCGATTGTGTCATGATATATACACATTTGATAGTTCATACAAACCATCACGTTTAGTAACTATTTCATAACGTATACCATTCTCAACCCATACCGCTTAACTATCCTAAGTCTACTAACACCCACATCATGCCTGATACCACACCTACTACCACACCTACCACCCACCACACCAATCATAAAAACAACACCTACCAATCACCACACCTACCACTCATCACACTTACTACCCACAACACCTACCACTTACCACCACAAACCCTGCAGCCACACCTATGACACGTTCAGGTGACCACACGGGTTGAAAGAAACCATATGGATTAGTTTTCTTTTCTATAGATGATCGATTCCCGGGCCAGTTAGCCTGTGTTAACTCAGCATGCCCACTCTCACATAGATATCACGTTACCACGTAACATGTAACATTAGCCACAAGAGGCGCCGGTAGGCAGCACGTGAAAATATGTCAACACAAACACGTGTTACATTAAAACGAGATAATATTCAACGCATTAAAACAAATAACGCAGAAAACTTAACACGTAAACACAGTTGACGTAGTAAAGCGTAACACACTAGCAATCGGTGTAGCAAAGTGTTGCACATTAACACAGGTAAAGCACCGAGGTGCCAAAGTGTGATAATTTAAACGAGTTGTTCTCTATATTGTTAAAAGTTAAACGTGTACATTTTTAATACTACCAGATTCTAACGAACAGATTTTAACGCGAGGAACTAACACAAATAAAAACTCTAAATGAAAAGATTCTAACACAAAAGTGTTCTGAAACGAAAAGCTTCTAACATGAAAAGATTCTATTGCGAAACTGTCCTAACACAAAAAGCTTTTAGATCGAAGAGCTTCTAATACGAACATATAAAATTACAAGCTTCCAACACAAATGATTTCTGACATGAATAGCTTCTAACACGAACATCTTCTAACACGAATAGTTTCTAACACGAATAGCTTCTAACACGAATAGTTTCTAACACGAACAGCTTCTAACACGAATAGTTTCTAACACGAATAGCTTCTAACACGAACAGGAACACCAACAGCTAATAAAACCAGCGTCTAACAAGAATAGCTGCCAACACGATCATTTTTATCAAAGCTTCTAATACGAACCGCCCCTAGCACGAATCACTTCTAACACAAACCTAAAGCATGAACCTAAACACGAGTATCAAAAGAAACACCACAGGCACCATGAACCGTCATGAACCGCCTCTCGAACCGTTCCTAACATGAACCACATCCGACACGAAACACAAAGAATCTGAACCAAGTTCAAGACTAAACAATATGAACCAACGCG
>NC_134787.1:27287227-27312227 GCF_046742065.1 Oratosquilla oratoria
ACATATATACATATATATATATGTATATATATATATATATAATATATATATATATATATACATACGCATATATGCATACATACGCAAACATGCACACACACACACAATACGCATTCCTACTCTTGTTTTAGGCATTTCAAAATAGGCCGTGATACATATGAGCCTCGATTTTGATTTGGTTCGTGGTGGCATGGGAACGCGGCTGCTCAAACCCAGGAACAGATGGTTTCGGCTCCCTTTTTCGAAATATTGACAATATCTACAACTTCAACACATTATCAAGACCTAATAATACCTTGAACTGATAGGCTTGTGTATGAAGAAGTGTTTATTTTCATATGTTCATATGCACAAGTTACAGACACACACACATGTATGCACACGCAGTTGTATGTATACATATGTAGACACACATGTACACACACATGTACACGCACACATGTACACACACGCACACATGTACACACACGCACACATGTACACACACGCACACATGTACACACACGCACACATGTACACACACGCACACATGTACACACACGCACACATGTACACACACGCACACATGTACACACACGCACACATGTACATACACACACACACACACACACACACACTTACACACACACACTTACACACACATACACACATACACATACATACACATATATACAAACATGTGCACATACATGTACGCACACACAAACACACACAAACAAACAAGCAAATAAACACAAACAAACGCACACACACACACACACACACACACACACACACACACACACACACACACACACACACACACACACACACACACACACACACACACACACACACACACACACACACACACACACACGCACACACACACACGTGCACAAAAACATACCCACGCACGCACGTACGTGGCGGCTGGGCGCGTAGATGTACACGAACACAAACATACACACATACACGAACACGGGCGGAAGGACATACACAAACACACAAACACTCTTTGTGCCAAAGAAGTGACGCAACGTCTGGTCAGGTCAGGTTAGGTCAGACTGTTGTCTTCCGAGATTTGTTCTTCCTCTGTCCGAATAGATATCCGGAGGCCCTCCAGGTCTAGATAAAGAAATAGACAAAATAGTTGAGAAAGGGAAGTAATAGTTATAGATTAGAGACATTTATTCCTTAGAACTTTTTCTTTCTTGTTAATGCTGAAGCCGATAACAAAGATGCCATCCTTTCAGAGTCTTTGTCTTTTTGTTTTTCGAAATGTGAAGCGCTCCCGAAGTGGGCGAAGGAAATTTTCTTGCATTCCGAGAGTCTGAAAAGTAGAACACATTCCAATTTCTCCTCTTTATCCTCCTCATCCTCAGCCTTACCCTTCTAATACGGTCCATTTCGATTCCCTTTTCCTTCCAGGTGCCAAAGGTTTGACGAGGCTTGTCCCTCATGGATACGTCTTTAACCATTCAAGAATCTTTGGTATCTTCTTCCAGAAACCATAATTCGTCGAGACACCTGACAATTCACCCTTACGTACACCCACACTGCCACCCAGACCCACATCCACACTCACACCCCAACCTCGAAGGCAAACTAGGTGTTAAAATAATTAATTTCTCCCCATACGCCGTGAAACTACTTCATATCTGTTTGATAACAGCATTGGAGAATACACGACTAGTTCACGCAGCAGTCACGAGCGAGTAAGCATGAAAGTCGCGTGCATTTTGGAGCTCAGCCCGCAGTGTCTGGAAATCCAAAGAAGTCATAGCTGCTAAGCCAGAGTAAATTCGCATCTTTTGTGCATGAACAAGTGCACAATACAAAGGTTCAAACCTGCCGTAGCAGCACCAATTACGCTGTCGTACAGCGGATTCATAAAGTACCTTCACGGAATTGTTTTGTAAAGAATCAAACAGGGCGACTGCTGTCGAGATAGGATTGGTATATGTGAGTGAAAGGTGTATTCGACAATTTGTTGTTGGAACAAAGCTGTCATTCAGTCAGTGTGTCACACAGATGCGGGATAATTCTATCAAACCAAGATGAATGTTACCACAGAACTACTTAGAATATCAGTCGAAGTTGAAACAAGTAGAGAGCTGTCTGGAGGAGACACAGAAGACTTATAATGATAATCATATCAGTTTCCACCCTGCATTCAAAGAGTTGCATACGGGCGATACTATCACCGAGCATATTTTCAAATACTATCGTCCATTATGTCTTAGGAGTTAACATGAATTCGCAAAGGTACTTTCTGCGGCTTCAATATGTTCCAAACAAGTTGGTGTTACTTTTTTTTATAGGAAAATTAAACTCAGTAATAATAAACGAAGACTAGTGGCATCATTTTTGTTTAGAAGTTAGTCTTCATACCTAGTTTACGATAACCCAGGACATGACGCATTTCATAGCATAGCTTATGTGTGTCATCATTTTTGGTGGTAATATTCTTCCTCGTAAAAGACAATTTTGTACTCAATTAGGAAATCATACACATACTGTTCCACGTGTTTTTGATGTTACTGAAATTTTTCGTTTTATTTTTTTTTTTTTTAACGATAAGGGCTAGAGAGACTTAATTGAAGTGCTTGCAAATATTCTATATGAAGTTGGAGTCCCTGGTGGGCAGAAAGTTTCTGCAGGGAGCCTGGTTTCCATGGCAACACATCCACTGCTGCCGTGACGTCACGTCGACTGCGTTCGACCCCCTTTCTGCCGGTGCCAACAAGGATTATTCCGCATGATCTACACTTGAAGCACAAAATTAATATATACCTCATTTTAACGTCACTTTTTTATATATACGACATCTCCAAGGGACCGTTCACGTCATATTTTGACTCCCCTTCTCCCTCAAAAGAAAAGAAAAAAAATAATAAAGAAATCTTAATGGTAAAGGATTGTGTGTGAGTTTGTGAATTCTCCCTCACGGAAACTAAAGGAAAGAAAATGTAAGGCGACCTAAAGTGTCGTTTCTTCCCACGTGATTTTGAAAGCGTCTCACTTGATATGCAACTGGTGATCGTTAGTCAAATTCTAACTGACGTCTATGCTACTTGTCAGACTGGTCCAGGTTTCATATCTCCCCAATGTACATGGTTTGTCAGCATTTTCACACAATCTCTTCAGCTGCCCTCACAGAGTCTGTAACTGTGGGCAAAGTCGTATTGACACCATCTCTTACAGAAAACGTTAGCTTTCGTGTACCATCACTATCAACCTCACATTGTCAACACTGCCAAACAATATTTCTACTTCCAGTGTCGTTGTCCCGCAATTTTCAATACATCACCCCCTCCCTCCTCTTCATTTCCCAATTTCTTCTTCCTATTTTTCTTCATCTTCGTCTTTTGCCACTTCATTTCCTATCTCTTACTTCCCCAAATCTTTATCCTCAGCTTCCATCTCCATCCTTCCATACTCCATTTTTCTTCATTTATCTCTTCTCCCTCTCCTCCTCACTCACTTTGAACCACTTCCTGGCATTCTCCTCTTCTTTTTATTTTTCTGCCTCTCATTTCTCCTGGTCCATCCTTTTTCTCCTCCTCATCTTCCTCTTCTTCTTCCTCCACCTTTCCCTTTTCTTCCTCGTTCTTGCTTTTCCCATCCTCTTGTTCTTCTTCTTCTTCCTCCATTTCCTCTCCCTTCTCCCCACATTCCAACTCCTGCTTCTTCTACACACCCCGTTTTTCTCCTCCTCCCCCTCTCATACACAACTGCCTTTCATCATGCCCCTTCCAAATATATTTGTAAACTGTGTACAAATAGTTTAGGCCTCCTCTTCCTCCTCCTCCTCCTCCTCCTCCACCTCCTCCTTCCGCCTCCTCCTCCTCCACCTCCTCCTCCTCCACCTCCTCCTCCGCTTCCTCCTTCTCCTCCTCTTACGTCTTCTGCAGGTCGACTTTTGTTCGTTGATTGTCTGATTTTCCCTTCTCTTAGTTTCTCTCTATTTTAATTTTCTTCTTTTGCGCTTTCTCTCTCCCTTTCCTGTTTCATCTTTTCCTATCTCATCTTCTCTCCTTTTTTAATGCCTTTCTTTACTTTCTTCTCACACAGTTTTCATTTTTAGTCGTCTCTCTTCCTTACCTCTTTCTCTTTCTTAGCGTCATTGGTCTTGTTTGTTATCACTTTCCTTTCTCTGCGTCGTGTGTTTAGTCAACCTTGACAGAAATTTTATTATTCTCAAAAAAGTTGTATTAGTTTAAATGTCTCGTTGAGTATTCAGATTTTTCTTAGTGCCTATTTTTTTTTTTTTTTTACTCCTAAACAAACACGGTACTCTGTCCTCCAACATTAAATATCGATTCTAGTATCTCCTTTACAAGTTAGACTTGACAAACTTTAGTCAATAGATCAGCTGGTCTCATCCACATGCAACTTGACCACGTCTCGACACCAGCTATGAGAAAAGTGTCCGTCGATTTTTTTCTTTCTCAATTTGTTTCTAGTATTCGTGAGACGCGATTTGAGGTATTTGCCAAGACGTTCTGGAGGACATGTTTCCATGTTTTTTGAGTGGATGCTGCTATCTCTCCGGTGCTTTCCAATTCCTGTTGAATCTGCCAACATTATTCCCTTCCCCGTCTCCACGGAGCTCAAGAAAGCACACAGGGTTCCTCTTGGGCCCCCACACAAGAACTATCTCTTGACAAAATAATATTTTTAGCATTCCTAATTACCAATGACCATCATCTTCCAAGTGTATTCAGTAGAATTCATTAATAATGATTAAATTCATCAATGATAACAATTGATTATGTATGGATCCCTCTTTCTAGATTACTAACCCCTCCCCCCCAAAAAAAAAGCACCAAAGAAATAGACAGACAGACAGTAAGAATATATTTATTCATCTTATAACCATACGTGTTTGTATCCAAGCCTACTTTCTTTTATAGTTAATGTAAACCCCATATTTTGCAATAACTTTGAGTGAATTGATCTGTGATATCAGATATGTAATGTATAATTTTGAACAACCAGAAACATGTCTTGCCCCACATACATACACCCTACGCAAGTACCCAACCCACACGTGCTACTCTCTGTAGGACCTAGCCTTGAATACCTACCTGAACTGGTCTAAAGGCGCTTTACCTGTACATTCCCCAAACAGGGAATAGTACATTTCATCTTGAAATGTTCTGACGTGTATATATGTATATATATATATATATATATATATATATATATATAAATATATATATATATATATATATATATATGTACATATACATATATATTTTTGTGCCATTATGACGTTTGGTAATAAACTCTCCTACTGGGATTCGAACCCTCGCCTGAGTGGCTTCCTTTTTATAAGACGAAGACCGTACAGTCACGCTAACCGTGACGGTACGATCCTCGTCTTATAAGAAGCAAACCGCTAAGGCGAGGGTTCGAATCCCAGTAGGAGAGTTTATTTCCATATATATATATATATATATATATATATATATATATATATATATATATAAATATATGTATTTATTTATATAAATATAAATACATATATGTATGTATGTATATAAATATACATATACAAATATGTCCAGATGCAGAGACGTAAAAACACATATTTTAACGACACAAATGCCTGGTAAAATGTTTGCCCATATGCATATAAACAAACTGCCCCCCTGCTACTAACCGTACCAAAATGCATCTTACTCATTGAATAATAAAACACTTGCTTACTATGGAAATTACCTACCACAGATTAATTACTATTTGTTACTACCCAAAGCAAAGAAATTGTGCGTGTCTGAGCTCTTTGTCCATTGCTAATTAGGTGTACCCTCTGGACAATAAGCTTAAAATAGAATTATTAAAAGAGCTCGACTCTTGTGCAAGGGTCGATATTACCCAAAACTAGAAAATATTTGAGAGCTCGAGATTGTGTGAGCTCGAAAATGTCAGAGCTTAGAAATGTCAAAGAACTCAAAAAAAGGTCAAAGAGCTCAAAAATGTCTAAGTGACCCAAAATTTCCAAGAGCTCCAAAATTTCAGACCTCGAACAATTCCGAGAGCTTGTCTGAGAGCTCGAAAGTATCTTAAGAGTTGTACTTGTGCACATAAAAGAGTTTTGTTCCACCACAAGTCGGTGGAACTCCTGATGCCAAACTTTTTTATGATTCCATAGATCTCAGCTGTGATCGCTTGTTATTTATTTGTCATTTATATGTTCCTCTTTTTGAAGATTTTTATGGACAATGTTTTTTGTTATTTTATATCCTCTAAGTTAAAAAGTAACAAGATACACTTAATTCTAGAGATTATAAACTAAGTGATTATATATGTATGTATGCAAGTGAGTTTGTGTGTCTATATACATATACGTATCTGAACATACATATAAGTATATACATGCACATACTTGCTTATATATACAAGGTTGTATAGATGTATATACTAGGCTGTATATACATGTGCACACACGCACGAGCGCACATGCGCACATGCACGTGCGCGTACACACACACGCACACACACATTCGAATACATACACACATACACACGTGAATACACACACACACACACACACACACACACACACACACACACACACACACACCGTGCATTTGTTTGTATGTAATATATGTATATGTATGTTTGTATGTATGTGTGTTCGTATGTACGTATACAAGGGAAAACCAGTTTCGAGTGATTTAATACCCAGTGTTGTTAGTGCCAAAACTTGATCAATGCAACAGGAGTCTTCTGGGGTTGGTACTGGGAGTCCTGGTCCCGGAGTTGACACTGGGAGTGGGAGTCCCAACGACTCCTCGCAAGCGGACTGATGTGCCCCACAGAGGCCAGAGTGCGTCAGCCATTAAAGTATGGTTCTTGTGTGTTACCGAAGGTGTGTTTTAAGAAAAATGTTTTTGATTGTGTTGTATAGTTTTTTTCAACCCTACATGTGACAATCAAGTAACGAAGAACGAACGAAAGAACACGTTACTTCCAGAGTTTCCTCTTTCTTTTTTTTCTGCGAAATGTCTTTCCAAAACAAACTCGAAAGCAAGTAAAATTGTGCTCAAAGAACGAATAGAAAAATAGGAACAGCTGAACAACAGCGACCTCTGTAACAGAGATAGAGAACGAAGAAAAATATTAGCGAAAGAAATGACTCTCCGCAGGTAATCACATTCGAAAACGCGGTGGGGGGCATCTGTTAAAGAGATATCCCCCACTGGTGTGCCAAATGCAGAAGATAAGTTAGTCAGTGGTTAGTGCGATACGTGTTTCATTCGACGACGCCATTACCAAAGTTAATGGTTGGTGTAAGACTCGTGTGATAATGACGTCGCGTAAAAAAAAAAAATCTCACGGAAAACAAGACGTCAGGAAATCCCTTCCGGAGACGTGACGTCAAAACCCCATTGTGAGCGACATGACGTCAGAAACATCGATAAAGATAACGTCGAATCTCAAGACCCCTTAAAGGCGACGTGACGTCACAGTGCCCTCATGGAAGTGATGCGTCACGTCAAGATGGTTGACGTCATCGTGACACTTGGTAAAAGAAAATAATAATAATAGTAATAAACCACCCGAAGCTCGGTGTGAACTGTGGTTGACACCGCAAACAGTTCTAGTGATCGAGTCTAGCATTCTTGCCTTACTTCCAACCTGATGGTGATCATGACGACGACACCACGACGATGACGTCGCGACCACGGCAAAACGACGGCACGACATTGACACGATCGACGATAACGACGACGAATGATGATTATAATGATGATGATGACGATGATAATGATGATGATGGTGACTGTGTTGATGATGATGAGGAGGAGGAGGAGGAGGACGATGACGATGTCGATGACGATAATGATGACGATGACGTTGACGATGACAATGACGATGATGATGATGACGACGACGCCGACGACGACGACGACGACGATGATGATGATGATGATGACGAAGACGATGGTGTTGGTGATGATTATAATGATGATGATTAGGGTGATGATGACTTACGGATGCCAATCAGATGATCGCCCAGTGTTAACTCGGCCGACGTTTAGTCATACAGAACTAAGTAGCCCAATTAACAGGAGGCATAATGAACCCTTTTTTGGGGAGGGGCGGGGTTAATGGGAAAGGGAAGAAAGGGGAAGGAGGGGAGGAAGGGAGGGATGAAAAGGAGACAAGGGCCATTTGGGAGCCTCAATGTTGCCTGACTCTTGAAAATATTTTGGGGTGAGTGGAAATGGAAGCGGTGGAGGGGTGGGGGGGTTAAACCCCCCCCCAGTCAACCCACCCACGCCCATGCCCAACCCACCCATGCGACGTCCGCAGCCCCCCACCATCTCCGTCTCCACCCCTACAACCCCCTACAACCCAACAACCGACGTCCCATACCTCCCCAGTACACACCAACCCCTCTCTCCAGCCACCACTGTGTGCGTGGTCAAGTCAATTTCTGTACTTTGCTCGTCAGTATAAATTGGATTTCTAAATGGGTTTGACTTTTATTATCCCGACCTAACTCCGTCATACGTAAATTATATGTACGTATGTGTGTGTGTGTATATATATATATAAATATATATATATATATATATATATATATATATATATATATATATATATATGATTTGGATGATGTAGAACTTAAACACAGGGGAAGGCTCGGAACCCTAAACACTCTAACTTTTCGTTCGCGTACAACTTCTTCAGAAAGTGTACGGAAAACTGTAATTGAAGTTTATGTACTATACTTAATTATCTTGTCGGATACTTGGGAAAGGTTTTTCTGGCGTGTTGTATAATTAAGATACTAGTTTTAATTCTAGAACACGCCAGAAAAACGACCTTTCCCAAGTATCCGATAAGATAATTAAGTATAGTACATAAACTTCAATTACAGTTTTCCGTACACTTTCTGAAGAAGTTCTGCACAAACGAAACGATAGAGTGTTAAGGGTTTCGAGCCTTCCCCTGTGTTTATGTCTCTCCAAATCATTTGTCTAAAATACTTATCAATATATATATATATATATATATATATATATATATATATATATATATATATATATATGTATATATATATATATATATTATATTTATATATGTATATATACACATATATACATATATATATATGTATATATATTATATATATATATATATATATATATATATATATATATATATATATATATTGATCTTTTTCAACCACATAATTTTTTTACTTTAATTCCATGTCATCCCGATGAAGACTGACAAGGAGCTCGACGGAGACATATACGGAAACTGATACGTAGTGAAGCTGGGTTCGAGTCCTTGGCTTCGCTACGTATCAGTTTCCGTATATGTCTCCGTCGAGCTCCTTGTCAGTCTCGATCTTGATATGGAATTAAAGTGAAAAATTAATGTAGTTGAAAAAGATTAATATCGTTGTACTGGGAACCATTCAGTGTGTGTACGTGTATATACATATATATATATATATATATATATATATATATATATATATATATATATATATATTACAAAGGATTACAAAGGCGGAGCATACCGACAGGAGACCTTTCGGTCCATATCTAGGTCGGATGCGAAAAAAAAATTCATGATAATAATAAAATGATAATAAAAAACTATAATAATATAAATAACAAATAAAATACATAAATGCATAAGTATAGTTAAATAATGAACAAACAGGTAAATAGTAAATAATAATAAATTTACATATAACTAATGATAAATGAAAATCAAACAGACAAATGATAACAAAACAAAAACAAATGATATAAAATAAATTATAATCATTACAGCATCTTGCTTAGGTGTTTATCTAAATGATTCTTAAAGCTTCGAACTGAAATACATTGCACTACCTGTGCAGGAAGTTTATTCCATTCATTAACTACACGGTTGGCAAAGTTGTTTCTACCTACTTCCAAATTGAATCTATTTCCGGACTGTTTGAGACCATTGTTTCTTGTTTGATTCTCATTCAATGTGAAAATATTGTCGCTTTTGATGTTGCCAATTCCCTTTAGAATTTTAAAGTCCGGTATCAAGTTACCTCTGAGTCTACGCTTTTTTAGGGAAAACAGATTCATATGTTTTAGTCGATTTTCGTATGATTTATTTTTGATATTTGGAATAAGTTTTGTGGCTCGCCGTTGTACTTTTTGCAGTCTGTCAATGTCTTTAATGAGATTCAGTGACCATACGGAAGCAGCATATTCCAAATGTGGACGAACTAACGATTTATATAGCTTGTTAATGAGTGATGGACTTTTGAAATCAAAAGATCGCGCAATCAGTCCTAGAATCTTATTTGTTTTCTCAGAGGCTGAAATACACTGCTTGGATAATTTGAGATCGTTACTGATAATTACGCCGAGATCTTTTTCACTATCCACTTTTGTTAACGAATTTCCAAATAACTTGTAATCGTACTTACTGTTATTTTTACCTATGTGCATTACCTTGCATTTACTTGTGTTAAATTTCATTAGCCACTTTTCAGACCATTGCTGTAATTGATCTAAATCTTCTTGAATATCTAATTGGTTTAAGTGATCATTTGCCATTCCGCACAGTTTTGTATCATCAGCAAATTTGGAAACTGTAGTATATATATATATATATATATATATATATATATATATATATATATATATATATATATATATATATGAAAACTGATGGGAATCAGAAACAGGAGAGGAGCGCCGAGTTTTTATTACCGACGTTTCGACTCAGTTAAGAGTGGTAGGTAGTGAAAGAGAGAGTTGAGGTAGGAGTGGAGGAGGAGTGGGAGTGCTGCAAATAGGGAGTGCCATGATATGCAAAGATGGTATGTGGAACATGGAGGATAGATGGGAATAAAAGGAAGAGTAGTGAGTGATGAGTAGAGAAGTAGGATAAAAAATATGTAAGAGGCACAAAAAAAGAGTGAAACAAAACAAAAGATAAAGAAGGCAGAAAGAAAAGCAGATGTAAAATAGGGTAGGAGTACGACAGAAATTTTTGAAAGTAATAAAAACGTTTTGGAAGGAAGTTAAGAACGAAAAGAGAGGTAAGTTAAGTAGAGAAGAAAATGTTAAAGGTGTAGATGAGCATATATCAACTGAGGAGGAGTCAGTAAGGGGAATATGGGCGGAGTATTCTAGAGAGCTGTTGAATGTAGGGGAGGATAGGGAGGGATTGGTGGTAGCAGTGGGAGACGCTAAGAAAATGACGGTGAAGGGAGAGTAAAATGGAGGAGAAACAAGAAAATATGAGTTACAGGTAGTTGGAAAATAATGAGAACAGGTAAGGCACCTAGGTTAGATGGATATCATATGGAGTGTCTGAAGAAGGGAGGTATGGTAATAGTGGACTGGTTAGTGAGGTTGTTTGATGTACGTCTAAGGGAGGGTAGAGTTCCGGAGGATTGGAGGAGTGTATGTGTAGTAGTTTCAGGGGGATCAGTTTGCTGAGTTTTGTTGGGAAGACACTGTATTAATTTGGTAGACAGAAAGTCACTGTTGGAGGTTTTGTAGATATGTGGTATTCAGGGAAAGCTGTTGAGGGTATTCAAGAGTTTTTCCGAGAGTAGTAGAGCCTGTGTTAGATTTTTGGCGGTCCTTTTGGTCACCTTCTCCGAATTATCCATCATCTCACCCACAGGTCGAGGGGGGCCAAAGTTCCCGTGGGGTTTCACTTGGACACCGCTCAGGCCAACAATACGGGAATCAGCGACCCAAAAAGGAAAAAGGGGAGAAAACCCCCCTCCCCTCCATCTTTGGAGGGATGCCACGGCCGCGTGCTTGTGCCCAGGCTCCTGGGGTCTACCTCGCCGTCCAATATGGCCGACTTCTCTCTCTGGGCTAGGCTCTGGCCAAATCGATCACCTGTCGATTTTGGCGGTCATATTGGTCACCTGTTTCGATTTACCCACCATCTCACCCATAGGTCTAGGGGGAACAGGGCTACTGTGAGGTCCATTTGGACACCGCTCAGGCCAAAAGTACGGGCACCAGAGCAAAACGAAAAAGGAGAGAACCCCCCTTCCAAATTTGGAGGGGTACCACGGCCACGTCCTTG
The DNA here is from genome assembly GCF_046742065.1 of Oratosquilla oratoria. Taxonomy (NCBI): domain Eukaryota; kingdom Metazoa; phylum Arthropoda; class Malacostraca; order Stomatopoda; family Squillidae; genus Oratosquilla; species Oratosquilla oratoria. The sequence continues at coordinate 27,299,285 of NC_134787.1, forward strand.
GGCCCAGGCTCCTCGGTTCTACTTCGCCGTCCACTGTGGCCGACTCTCTCCCTCTGGACTAAGTTTCGGCCAAATCAGTCACTTGTCGATTTTGGCCAAAATCTATGGAGTTGCACAATTTTGGCGGTCATATTGGTCACCTGCTCCGATTTGCAATTTACCCACCATCTCACCTATAGTTCAAAGGGTAGGGGGTTACGTGGAGTCCACTTGGACACCGCTCAGGCCAACAGTACGGGCACCAGAGGCCCAAAAGCGAAAAACGGGAGGAAAGACCCGCCAAAATTGGAGGGGCTCCACGGCCATGCCCTTGTTCCCAGGCTCCTCGGGTCTACCTCACCATCCATTATGGCCTACTCATTCCCTCTGGAATAAGTTTTGGCCAAATCGGTCACCTGCCGATTTTGGCCAAAATACATGCAGATATTTGGCAGTCATGTTGGCCACCTGCTCCGATTTACTCACCTTCTTATCCACAGGTCGAGGGGAGCCAGAACTCCTGTAGTGTCCTCTTAGACACCGCTCACCCCAAAAGTACGGGCACCAGAGGCCCCAAAACGAAAATGGGGAGAAAAGCCCCCTCCCTCCTAACTTCGGAGGGGGGCCATGGCCACGCCCTTTGGTCCAGGCTCCTCGGGTCTACCTCGCCGTCCAATGTGGCCCTCTGGGTCAAAACGGTCACCTGTCAATTTGGGATAAAATGCATAGGTATGCTTGTAGGTGCAAATTCATGGATGATGAGTTGTGCGGTAGTCTGACCTGACTCAACGCTCGAAGTCTAGGATGGGTCACCTCAATTAGGTCGCGTCTGGTTAAGTCGTCAGATTGGGCCTGGGTATACATATCAATTCACTCAGTCAATCAGATTCATATATATCCGGATAATTCGGTTGTTCTAATCCGACCTCTGTACTGAAGCTCGTCACTAGACCTTCGCCGTCGGTCCCCCACGTGGGGACCACGCCATGTCAGTCCTTAGGCCGACGCACAAGTATCCATCAAAATAAAGCCCATAATCCAAACCCAGTGTCAATCTTTCCCTACGTCACTTAGTCTAGTAATATACAACTGTATGTTATAGATTTGCAGGTCATCTTGATCACCTGCTCCGATTTACCCTTCATCTCACTCACAGGTCGAAGTGGACCAGGAATCCTGTGGAGTCCACTTGGTACAGACACCATAGACCCAAAAACGAAAAAGAGGCGAAAAACCCCCTTCCCTAATTTTGTAGGGGTGCCAAGTCCACGCCCATGGGTCCAGACTCCTCGCGTCTATCTTGCCGTCCAATGTGGCCCACTTTTTTCCTCTAGAATAAGCTTGGGCCAAATTGGACCCCTGCCGATTTATGCCAAAATCCAAATGCAAATTTTTGGCGGTCATATTGCCCACCTCCTCAGATTTAATCACCATCTCACCCATAGGACACCACTCAGGCCAAAAATCACGGACACCAAAGGCCCAAAAACAAAAAAGGAAAAAAAAAACTCTCCTCCAAATATGGAGGGGAGGACCACAGCCACGCCCTGGGGCCCAGGATCCTCACGTCTACCTCCCCATCCAATGTGGCCGACTCTCTCCCTCTGGGCTAAGTTTGGGCCAAATCGGTCACCAGCCGATTTTGGCGGTCATATTGGTCACCTGCTCCGATTTACCCACCTTCTTATCCAAAGGTCAAGGGGGGCCAGAGTTTCCTTTGGGTCCATTTGGACACCGCTCAGGCCAACAATACGGGAACCAGAGGTCCAAAAACGAAAAAGGGGAGAAAAGCTCCCCTCCCCCTCTACACCCAAAGTTGGAGAGGGGCCACGGCCGTCCAATGTGGCCGACTCTCCCCCTCTGGGCTAAGTTTGGGCCAAATCGACCACCTGCCGGTTTTGGCCAAATGCAGAATTTTGGCGGTTATATTGGTCACTTCCTCCGATATACCCACCTTTTTATCTACTAATCTAGGGGACCCAGGGTTCCTGTGGGGTCCACTTGGACACCGCTCAGGCCAACATTAAGGGAAACAGAGGCACAAAAACGAAAAAGGGGAGAAAAGCCCCCTCCCTTCCAATTTTGGAAGGATGCCACGGCCTCGCCGTCCACTGTGGCCGACTCTCTCCCTCTGGTCTAAGTTTGGGCCAAAACGGTCACCTGCCGATTTGGATCAAAATGCATGGGTTTGTGGTGCACATTTACCCCAGAAGTATGCTTGTAGGTGCCAATTGATGCATGATCAGTTGTGTGGTAATCTGACCTGACTCAACGCTCGAAGGCTAGGATCGGTGACAGCAATTAGTTCGCGTCTGGTTAAGGCGTCAGATCGAGCCTGGGTATATATACCACCTGCCCCGAGCGGGCAACCCATTCATTCAGTCACTCAGACTCAGATACATCCGGACAACTCAGTCATTCTACCTCTGTACTGTAGCTCATCCCAAGGCCTTCGCGGTCGGCCCACCACGTGGTGACCACACCATGTCAGTCCTTAGGCCAACGCACAAGTATCCACCAGAATAAAGCGCATAAGCCAAATCGAGTGTCAATCTTTCCCTACGTTATATTGGTCAACTGCTCCGATTTACCCACCTTTTTATCCAAAGGTCGAGGGGGGACAGAGTTTCCTTGGGGTCCACTTGGACACCGCTCAGGCCAACAATACGGGCACCAGAGGCCCAAAAACAAAAAAGGGGAGAAAAGCTACCCTACCCCTCTACACTCAAAGTTGGAAGGGGGCCACGGCCACGCCCTTGGGCCCAGGCTCCTCGGGTCTACCTCGCCGTCTACTTTGGCCGACTCTCTCCCTCTGGGCTAAGTTTAGGCCAAATCGGTCACCTGTCGATTTTGGCCAAAATCCCTTGCAGATTTTTGGCGGTAATATTAGTCACCTGCTCCGATTTACCCACCCTCTTATCCACAGGTCGAGGGGAACCAGGGCTCCTGCAGGGTGAAATTGGACACCACTCATGCCAAAAGTACGGGCACCAGAGGCCCAAAAGAATAAAAAGGGAGAACCCCCTTCCATCTTTGTAGGGCGGCATGGCTACGCTCTTAAGCCCAGGCTCCTTGAGCAGAGACACAAGTATCTACCAGAATAAAGCGCATAAGCCAAACCTAGTGTCAATCTTTCCCTAAGTCACCTAGTCCAGTAATATACAACTGTATGTTACAGATTTGCAGATTTTTGGCGGGCATAATGACTACCTGCTCCGATTTACCCACCTTCTTATCCACAGGTCGAGGGGAGCCAGGGCTCCTGTGGAGTCCACTTGGACACCGCTCACGCATAAGGTACGGGCACCAGAGGCCCCAAAACGAAATAGGAGAGAAAAGACCCTCGTCTCCAAATTTGGAGGGGCGCCACGACCAAGCCTTTGTGACCAGGCTCCTCGGATCTACCTCGCCGTCCACTGTGGCTGACTTTCTCCCTCTGGCCTAAGTCTGGGCCAAGTCTGTCACCTGTCGATTTTGGCCAAAATCCATGGGTCCCTTGCAGATTTTTGGCGGTCATATTGGTCACCTGCTCCGATTTGGCCACCTTCTTATCCATAGGCCAAGGGGACCCAGGGCTCCTTTAGGGTCCACTTGGACACCACTCACGCCAAAAGCACGGGCACCAGAAGCCCAAAAATGAAAAGGGGAGAAAAGCGCCCCCCCCTCTAAATTTGGAGGGGTACCACGGTCACGTCCTTTGGCCCAAGCTCCTTGGATCTATCTCGCCGTCCACTGTGGCTGGCTTTCTCCCCCTGGGCTAAGTTTGGGATCAAATCGGTCACCTGTCGATATTGGCCAAAATCCCCTTGCAGATTTTTGGCGGTCATATTGGTCACCTGCTCCGAATTACCCACCTTCTTATCCACAGGTCGAGGGGGAGGCAGATTTCCCATGGAGTCCACTTGGACACCGCTCAGGCCAACAATACGGGCACCAGAGGCCCAAAAACAAAAAAGGGGAGAAAAGCTCCCCTCCCCCCTCCACACTCAAATTTGGAGGGGCACCACGGCCACGCCCTTAGGCCCAAGCTCCTCGGGTATACTTCGCCGTCCAATGAGGCCACTCTCTCCTTTTGGGCTAAGTTTGGGTCAAATCGGTCACCTGCTGATTTTGGCCTTGCAGATTTTTGGGGGCCATTTTGGTCAACTTCGATTTATCCACCATCTCACCCACAGGTCCGGGGGTAGGGGTGTCAGAGCTAATGTGGTGTCCACGTGGACACCGCTCAGACCGACAATACGGGAACCAGAGGCCCAAGATCGAAAAGAGGAGAACCCCCCCTCCATCTTTGTAGGGTGCTACGACCACGTCATTGGGCCCAGGCATCTCGAGTCTATCTCACCGTCCAATGTGGCCGACTCGCTCCCTCTGGGCTAAGTTTGGGCCAAATCGGTCACCTGTTGATTTTGGCCAAAATCACTTGCAGAATTTTAGCGGTTATATTGGTCACCTGCTCCAATTTACCCACCATCTCACTCACAGGTCGAGGGTCAGGGATCCTGTGGGGTCCACTTGGACACCGCTCAGGCCAACAGTACGGGCACCAGAGGCCCAAGAACAAAAAGGGGAGAAAAGTCCCCTCCTCCAAATTTGTAGGTGCGCCACAGCCACACCCTTGGGCCCAAGCTCCTCGGGTCTACCTCGCCGTCCACTGTGGCCTACTCTGTCCCTCTGGGCTAAGTTTGGGCCAAATCGGTCACTTGTCGATTTTGGCCAAAATCCATGGGTATCCCTTACCCACCTTCTTATCCACAGGTCAAGCGGGGGTAGAGTTCCCTTGGGGTTCTCTTGGGCACTGCTCAGGCCAACAGTACGGGCACCAGAGGCCCAAAAGCGAAAAACGGGAGGAAAGACCCGCCAACATTGGAGGGGCGCCACGGCCATGCCCTTGTGCCCAAGCTCTTCGGGTCTACCTTGCCGATTTTGACCAAAATCCAAGTGTATACCCTTTGAAGATTTTTAGCGGTCATGTTGGCCACCTGGTCCGATTTACGCACTTTCTTATCCACAGGTCGGGGGCAGCCAGAGCTCCTGCAGGGTCCACTTGGACACCGCTCACGCCAAAAGTAGGGGCACTAGAGGCCCCAAAACGAAAAAGAGGAGAAAAGCCCTCTCCCTCCTAACTTCGGAGGGACGCCACGGCCATGCCATTGGGCCCAGACTCCTCGGGTCTACCTCACCGTCCAATATGGCCCACTTTCTCCCTCTACAAGTATGCTTGAATGTGCAAATTTATGTATGATGAGTTGTGTGGTAGTCTGACCTGACTCAACGCTCAAAGGCTAGGATGGGTCACCCCAATTAGGTCGCGTCTGGTTAAGGCGTCAGATCGGCCCTGGGTTATATACCACCTGCCCCGAGTGGTGTACCCATTCACTCAGTCAATCAGATTCAGATATATCCAGACAATTCAGTCATTCTACTTCTGTACTGTAGCTCGTTGTTAATCCTTCGCGGTCGGTCCCCCACGTGGGGACCACGCCATATCAGTCCTCAGGCCGACGCAAAAGTGTCCACCAAAATAAAGCCCATAAGCCAAGAAGGGGAGAAAAAGTCCCCCCCCCCTCCATTTTTGGAGGGGTGCCACGGCCACGCCCTTGGGTCCAGGTTCCTTGGGTCTACCTCGCCGTCCACTGTGGCCGACTCTCTCCCTCTGGACTAAGTTCGGGCCAAATCGGTCACATGTCGATTTTGCCCAAATTCCTTGCAGAATTTTGGCGGTCATATTGGTCACCTGCTCCGATTTACCCACCTTCTTATCCACAGGTCGATGGGGGCCAGAGTTCCCATGGGGTCAACTTGGACACCGCTCAGGCCAACAATACGGAAACCAGAGGCCCAAAATCGAAAAAGGGGAGAAAAGCTTCCCTTTTCTCCACACCCAAATTTGGAGGGGCGCCACGGCCACGCCCTTGGGCCCAGGATCCTCGGGTCTACCTCGCCGTCCAATGTGGCCCACTCTCTCCCTCTGGGCTATGTTTGGGCCAAATCGGTCTCCTGTCCATTTTGGCCTAATCCATGGGTATACAGATTTTTGGCGGTCATATTGGTCACCTGCTCCTGTTTACCCACCATCTCACCCACAAGTTGAGGGGGGGAGGGTTCCCGTGGATTCCACTTGGACACCGTTTAGGCCAACAGTACGGGAACCAGAGGCACAAAAATGAATAACGGGAGAAAAGCACCCTCCCCCCTCAAATTTGGAGGAGCGTCACGGCCATGCCTTTGTGCCCAGGCTCCTCGAGTCTACCTCGCTGTCCACAGTGGCTGTTTCTCTCCATCTGGGCTAAGTTCTGGCAAAATCGGTCACCTGCCGATTTGTGTTAAAATGCATGGGTAAGTGGTGTACTTTATCCCACAAGTATGCTTGTAGGTGCAAATTGATGGATGATGAGTTCTGTGATAGTCTGACCTGACTCAACGCTCGAAGGCTAGGATGGGTCACCCCAATTAGGTCGCGTCTAGTCAAGGTGTCAGATCGAGCCTGAGTATATATACCACCTGCCCCAAGCGGTCAGACAATTCACTCAGTCAGTCAGATTCAGATATATCTGGATAATTCAGGTGTTCTAATCCTACCTCTGTACTGAAGCTCGTCACTAGATCCTCGCCGTCGGTCCCCCACGTGGGGACCACGCCATGTCAGTCCTTAGGCCGACGCACAAGTATCCACCAGAATAAAGCCCATAAGCCAAACAGAGTGCTAATCTTTCGCTACGTCACCTAGTCCAATAATATATAACTATATGTTACAGATTTGCAGATTTTTGGTGGTCATATTGGTCACCTGCTCCGATTTATACACCATCTCACTCACAGGTCGAGGGGGATCAGGGATCCTGTGGAGTCTACTTGGACACCGCCCAGGATAACTGTACTGGCACCAGAGGCCCAAAAACGAAAAAGGGGAGAAAAGCCCCCTCCCCCAAATTTGTAGGGGCGCCACGGCCACGCCTTTGAGCCCAGGTTCTTCGCGTCTACCTTGCTATACAATGTGGCTCACTCTCTCTCTCTGGGCTAAGTTTGGGCCAAATCGGTCACCTACCCACCTTCTTATCCACAGGTCGAGGGGAGTCAGGGCTCCTGTAGAATCCACTCGGACGCCGCTCAAGCCAAAAATACGGGCACCAGAGGCCCAAAAACGAAAAAGGCGAGAAAAGCCCCCCTCCAAATTTGGAGGGCCACCACGTCCACGCCATTGTGTCCTGGTTCCTCGGGTCTACCTTGCCGTCCACTATGGTCGACTGTCTCTATCTGGACTAAGTTTGGGCCAAATCGGTTACCTGTTGAATCTGGCCCTTGTAGGTTTTTGGCGGTCATATATGTCACCTACTGTTATTTACCCAGCATCTCACCCACAGGTCGAGAAAGGGGCGGGCAGGGCTCCTGTCGGGTTCATTTGGACACCGCTCAGACCAATAGTACGGGCACCAGAGGCACAAAAACGAAAAACGGGAGAAAAGCCCCCTTTCCTCCCAAATTCAGAGGGGCGCCACGGCCACGCCCTTGGCCCCAGGCTCCTTACGTCTACCCCGTCGTCAAATGTGGCCCACTCTCTCCCTATGGGCTAAGTTTGGGCCAAATCGTTCACCTGCCGATTTTGGCCAAAATCCATGGGTCATATTGGTCACCTACCCCGATCTAAACACCATCTCACCCGCAGGTCGAGGGGGGGCAGGGTTCCTGTGGGGTCCGCTTGGACACCGCTCAGGCCAACAATACAGGCACCAGAGGCACAAAAACGAAAAACGAGATAAGAGCCCCCTCCCCCTAAAGTTGGAAGGGCGCCACGGCCACGCCCTTGGGCCCAGGCTCCTCGGGTCTACCTCACCGTCCACTATGGCTGATTCTCTCCCTCTGGGCTAAGTTTGTGCCAAATCAGTCACCTGCCGATTTTGGCCAAAATCTATGAGTAATAACCCTTGCAGACTTTTAGCGGCCATATTGGTCACCTCCTCTGATTTACCCACCATCTCAACCACAGGTCGAGGAGCCCCAGGGCTACTGTCTTGTCCACTTAGACACCGCTCAGGCCAACAGTACGGGCACCAGAGGCCCAAAAGCGAAAAACGGGAGAAAAGCCCTCTCCCCTCCAACTTCGGCGGGGCGCCAATGCCACATTCTTGGGCCCAGGCTCCTCGGGTCTACCTCGCCGTCCAGTGTGGCTCACTCTCCCCCTCTGGGCTAAGTTTGGGCCAAATTAGTCACCCTCGGATTTTGGCCAAAGGCCAAAGGTCACCCAAATTAGGTAACGTCTGGTTAAGGCGTCAGATCGGGCCTGGATATATATACCACCTGCCCCGAGCGGTAACCCATTCAGTCAGTCAGTCAGATTCAGATATATCCGGACAATTCAGCCATTCTACCTATGTACTGTAGCTCGTCGCTAGGCCTTCGCGGTCGGTCCCCCATGTGGGGTCCACGCCATATCAGTCCTTAGGGAGACAAGTATCCACCAGAATAAATCGCATAAGCCAAACCGAGTGTTAATCTTTCCCTACGTAACCTAGTAAAGTAATATACAACTGTATGTTACAGATTTGCAGATATTTGGCGGTCATATTGGTCACCTGCTCCAATTTATCCACCATCTCACTCACAGGTCGAGGGTCAGGAATCCTGTGGGGTCCATTTGGACACCACTCAGGCCAACAGTACGGGCGCCAGAGGCCCAAAAACGAAAAAGGAGAGAAAAGCCCCCTCCCTCAAATTTGTAGGGGCACCACGGCCACGCCCGTGTGTCCAGGCTCCTCGCATCTACCTCGCCGTTCACTGTGGCCAACTCTCTCCCTCTGGGCTATGTTTGGGCCAAATCGGTCACCTGTCGATTTTGGCCAAAATCCATGGGTTAATCCTTTACTAAATTTTGGCTGTCATATTGGTCACCGGCTTCGATTTACCCACCTTCTTATCCACAAGTCGAGGGGGGCCAGAGTTCCCTTGGGGTCCACTTGGACACCGCTCAGGCCAACGGTACGGGTACCAGAGGCCCAAAAACGAAAAACGGGAGAAAAGACCCCACCGTGGAGCGCCACGGCCACGCCCTTGTGCCCAAGTTTCTGGGCACAATGACGACTCTCTCCCTCTGGGCTAGGTCCTGACCAAATCGGACACCTGTCGATTTTGGCCAAAATCCATGGGTACCCTTGCAGAATTTTGGCAGTCATATTGGTCACCCACTACGATTTACCCACCATCTCACCCACAGGTCGAGGGGGGGTAAGGTTCCCGTGGGGTCCACTTAGACACCGCTCAGGCTAACAATATAGGCACCAGAGGCACATAAACGAATTACGGGAGAAAAGACCCCTCCCCCTCAATTTTGGAGGAGCGCCACGGCCACGTCCTCGGGCCCGGGCTCCTTGGGTCTACCTCGCCGTCCATTGTGCCCGACTCTCTCCGTCTGGGCTAAGTTTGGGCCAAATCGGTCACCTGTTGATTTTGGCCAAAATCCATGCAGATTTTTGGCGGTTATATTGGTCACCTGCTCCAATTTACCCACCATCTCTCTCATAGGTGGAGGGGGGTCCAGTCTTCCCGTGGGGTCCTCTTGGACACCGCTCAGGCCAACAGTACGGGCATCAGAGGCCCAAAAGCGAAAAATGGGAGAAAAGCCCCCTCCCCTAATTTTGTAGGGAAGGTGGCCGACTTTCTCCCTCTGGGCTAAGTTTAAGATAAATCGGTCATCTGCCGATTCTGGTTAATTGTCAACTTCATAGCGTTCTAAACGTATGTAGTAATTAATGATTGAAAAGTTAAAGAGTAACAAGTAGCAACTTTAACTATGATATAAAATGCATCCGATTAGGGTCAATGTGGTCGATGGACGAACGCATAAGTTTCCTCTTGAAAGTCTTCTCAGAGAAGTTAGTAAATGACCATGCTAAACGTCATGGTGTCTGTTGTAATTCATTTTTGGGACAACACATCCTAAAGTGATCTGACATGAGATAATACCTTCTTTTATATCAACAAATTTCAAAGAGCGGCAAAACCGACAGTTTACTATCCAATGCTCTATAGTCTTTTGAAAAGGAATCATCCAGATTTTTTCATATACTATTTTATTTCAGGTGTCTTCTAACGAAGAAGAAAACAAATACCGTACGGCTTCCCCATATTCAGTCATCATTTTTATGCACTAAAATATTGATTACCTTGATATAGATTTAGAAGACAATATTTGTAATTGGGCGTCATTAATATTTTTTTCTTCCCTTCTTTTTTTCCAAGGGACCAAGTGGTGATCCCGAGAGACACGTCACACACACAAACACACACACACACACACACACACACACACACACACACACACACACACACACACACACACACACACACACACACACACACACACACACACACACACACACACACACACACACACACACACACACACACACACACACACACACACACACACACACACACACACACACACACACACACACACACACACACACACACACACACACACACACACACACACACACACACACACACACACACACGCACAAGCACACACACAAACACTCTCTTTCTCTCTCTCTCTCTCTCTCTCTCTCTCTCTCTCTCTCTCTCTCTCTCTCTCTCTCTCTCTCACTCACTCACTCACTCACTCACCCTCTTCTGATGTCAAACGATTTTGTCCATTTAAAATGTCATCATCGTAGCATGTAACTCGTAAGGCACATAAATTCATTGAAGTAGCGTTAAACTCCCCGACTAAAAGATGAGGAACTTCAAGGGCACAGCTGTGTTGACTGAGGTAATCGCCTGAACTTGATATTGATTAAGTGGTCTACTTTGTCTTCTACTACCCATTTCTTGAGTTCAAAAATCTAAAAAAAAAAATCTACCCTGAGCTCGATATGGTGTTTGATTGGGATAGTTTACACAAAGAAATATTATTTCTTTTTTATACATGTAAATCTTTATTAACATCATAAATACTTCGTTACAAAGGAAAAATAAATAGAATATATGCAAACATACATGTTGACCCATTATTTTTTTTCGGATAACCACATACATAACAGACATTGGATTCGCCCCTCACAGCAATAAACCATATTTCTTTGGCATTATTATTATTAGTAGTAATATTATTATTAGTAGTAGTATTTTATTCTATCATTATTATTATTAACATATTTTATCTTCTGATTATTATAAAACAAATACATATTAGTATTAAAACAATAGCTCATTTTTGACTTCCTATAAGAGTACAGTTGTATTACTTTATGAGATAAAACAATATAATTTTAATAAAAAAGATTAAGTTAATCTCTCATAGTTGTACACCATCACAGATATAGATAATGATACTGACAATGAAAACGGGGAGAGATAATGATACTGACAATGAAAACGAGGAAAGGGCGTGATAAGACTGACAAGAGGCAATGGGACCTGTTAATGAAAGCGGGAGAGACAATGACGTCACAATGAAAATGGTGAGATTCTATGGTGAAGTGACAATGAAAACGGAAGTAATGGTGAAACTGTCAATGAAAACGGTAGTCTGTGGTGAGACCGACAAACGCAATGTCGATTTCTGTGATAATAGGGAGCATTTAATGAAAATGGGACGAGGCAGTGTACATGTCAATGAAAACGAAATCTGGCAGTTATCAGCGCGAAAATAAAAATCGCGAAAAGGAAGTGAAAGGCAATGATGAGATTGACGACAAGAGGTTAGAGGTGAAACAAAGATACTGAAAATGGAGAGGAGAAGGAGGAGGAGAATGGTGGAAACGAGAAGGACAAACGGAGACAGACAGTGAAGAGAGAGGAATTAAAGCTAGAACGACAATACACATTTTAGCCTTAACATGAAATTCTGAACGAAAATAAGAAGAGAAAATGTTAATTCGATGTAATGAGAGATAATCAACAAGTATCAGGAACTCGCAAAATAATCTCGAAGGAGAAACAGTGACAACAAAGCCTTAAACGTAACGGAGACGATGATGATAATGACAATGTCGAAGATGATCATGGTTATTATAATGGTAACGTAGATGATGACTGCGTGATAGTGACGACGATACGCGATGATCCTGAAGGTAATCATCATGTATATCTTCATCAAGATGATCATGACCAGAGTGTAAAAACAAAAGAATCAGAGCCAATTGATTGCCAATAAAGGCAATTTAGGGAACACCACAAAGAAAAGAAAAAATATATACAGCAAAAGAAGGTTTGGAAAAAGATAAAAGCCAATAATACTAATGGAAATTACTTTTGTCTCTCAAAGAATGCGGGAAAAATAACGATAATAGATAAATTACTAAATAAGTAAATATAAAAAACAAACAAATAGATAATGATGTATATCAAATAAACAAAAGCAACAATAATTTATAATCAATGATAAATAAATAGATAATAAAAATGAAAAGATAAATAATAATAGATAAATGATAATAAACTAATAAGATTGAATGAAATAAATGGCAGTCATCACAGCATATTGCTTACGTGTTTATCTAAATGAATCTTAAAACTTCGAGCCGTAATCCATTGCACTGACTCTGCAGGAAGTTTATTCCATTCATTAACTACACGGTTGGCGAAGTTGATTCTACCCACTTACAAATTAAATCTACTTCCTGACAGTTTGAGATCATTATTTCTTGACTAATTCGCACTCAGTGTGAAAATTTCGTCACCTCAAGTTGAAAAAGAAAAGAAAAAAAGGAAATATTCATCGAGAACAGACGATATAATTTTTCTAAGGTACTGATTCTGCCGTACACGATTCTTATTTCTTTCCTTTTTTCACTTCATGATTGACTTAGGTTACTCTACAGACGGAAGCGGTATTGATTGCGCCATCGGTTGTAGTTGTGATGATGATGATGATGATGATGATGATGATGATGATGATGATGATGATGATGATGATGATGATGATGATGATGATGATGATGATGATGATGATGATGATGATGAT
>NC_134787.1:27324727-27327227 GCF_046742065.1 Oratosquilla oratoria
GGTTTGTTTTTATTCTTTGGCTGCAAGATTTGGCTAACACTAGCAGAGATACAGTAGGAGTATACCTACCTGAAGGTACCTTTACAGTTCTCTGCTGTTTGGTGTAGGAGAACCAGGGGGAAGGGGAGGGGGGAAGAATAGTCAAATGGCGGGTAGTGGCTAGTTTTGGCTCTCAGTAGTCCACAACTGTCTCATATCCATTACTAACACACCACTCCCGAGTCTCGCTATCACCTTCTCAAGACCACAGTTTTCTACGGGTGGTAATAGCTGTCCTAATTTTGTTGAATATTCTCTCTCTTTCCTTTCAATCTTCTATCAGTACCATCTTATAACACCGGTCTCCATTGAACTCAGTTTCATCACACTGTGAACACTTTTTCCAACACTGAACACCAACTTACAACAGCTACTGGATCCATATATAATAACAGCATTTTCAAGAGCCACTTTTATGCAACTTCCTCTCCTACTCTTCCGTTCTCTGTGGTTAATTTTCAACCAATCCACGTTTTCTATAAATTCCCTCTTTTTAGCTTCACTGTTTCTTCGATCCATATTATCCCCATTGCATATCACATAGATAGATAGTCTTGATGAACACAAATTTCTTGCTTCTCATCATAATAATCACATGACCTACTTATTAATAATGTTTGTTTTATATTACATTTGAGCTGAAACTCATTACCTTGAATTCGACACAACACAATCAGCAGACGAACGCATTCATGACGTCATGAGTAAACAATCATTGTTGTCTATCATCTGAGAACAATAATCAGTCATTATGTATCACTTCTAATACTTGTTTACGGCTTTCGGCTATATTCACTCTTTCTCTATTTAACAGCTACTGTCGTTTAAAATTACTTGTTTACAAAGCCTTCGTGTCTGTATGTGTGTGTGTGTATGTGTTTGTGTGTGTGGTTATGTAATAATGGTAATTATTGCCTTCGAGTTTCACGGTGACTGGGAACCCACAACCCCACAGTAGCAGTCAACGGTCCTTCCGTGTAACTCAATGGGAAGAAAAGTTGGACATCTGTAACTACTGTCTTAGTGTGAAACGGTTATTAACACCACCGACTGGGAGGAGGTGAAGAAGAGCAGTTCATAGGTGAAGAGGTGGAAAGATAGTAAAGGTTGACAGAGATCCTGGTCACAGTTCGATGACCGAATACCAGCCCCTCTGGGTTCCACCTCCAGATGGAGGTATGGGTGTCGATGAGATTTGGAAAGCGGCAGGTTCGCATTGTTGTTCCCTGCGTGCTTACATATGTATGTATGTATGTATGTATGTATGTATGTATGTATGTATGTATGTATGTATGTATGTATGTATGTATGTATGTATGTATGTATTTATGTATGTATATATGTATGTGTATGCATGTGTGTGTATGTTTGTATGCATGTATGTGTACAAAATATATGAATCTATGTATGTATATATATATATATATATATATATATACACATATATACAGTATATATATATATATACATGTATATATGCATTAGTAAATGTGTGTGTGTGTGTATGTGTGTGTGTGTGTGTGTGTGTGTATGTGTGTGTGGGGAGGGTTTGTGTGGGTGGGTGTGCGTATGTGTGCGTATGTGTGCGTGCATTGTGTGTGTTGTGTGCATATGTCTATGTACTGTACATCTTGGCCGGATGAAAGATCATATACAGACATCTATCCTCAGCTCCACAATGATATGCATATATTAAAAACCTTCATTGTATTGGTTCACACAAACCCACACGAGTCTAAGCTATGGCTGGTTGGTCTGTGAGGGAATCACACCATCTATTGTAAGTCAGTCCTAATCAAAATATTCGGTCGACATATTTTGATGTATTCACGCTCTGTGTCCTCTTTCTCCGTTTTGGCATATGATGTGCAATGACTTGGTCACAGCGTGGTCGCTCCCACGAAGAACGGAAACCTATCTCGAAGCGCTACACTCTTCTTCGGGAACACCTCACGTTGTCCACGTCATCGTCTCCTTTCTTTTGAACTCTTTTACTCTAAGGGGGGGGAGAATCCCCGTCAAGTCTGATATAAAGTTCGACACGAGTTTTCAACAGCTGTCTGTTGTGGCGGGGGGGAGGGAGGCAGTTGAGGAGGGGGGGGAAGTATCATGTGTGCGGGGGGATAACTGGTACACGTGAGAACAGGGGGGACATGTTATCTCATTACTGTGCCGCTCACAGAGCGCATCATCGTTACTCCTACCTAGCACATACAGCGCAGAAGACACCCCCGTCCCCCGTTCCCCGGCCCCCGGCCCCTACTTCCCCGCGTCCCCGGCACTCACTGGACCCCATTTTCACACATTAATCTGATAAGAGGTGTGACGAGAACGAACACCTCGGTAATACTTCTGGGGCATATTGTACCTCCCTCCCCCTCCTCCACCTCCTGCCGTCGACGAGGACGAAGTGGAGGCTGCCGTTCCACCACCACCTCCTCCTATTCCTCCTCCGACGGAT
>NC_134787.1:27344727-27347227 GCF_046742065.1 Oratosquilla oratoria
TGTGTGTGTGTGTGTGTGTGTGTGTGTGTGTATGCGTGTGTGTGTGTGTGTGTGTGTGTGTGTGTGTGTGTGTGTGTGTGTGTGTGTGTGTGTGTGTGTGTGTGTGTATGTGTGTGTGTATGCGCGCGCGCGTGTGTGTGTGTGTGTGTGTGTGTGTGTGTGTGTGTGTGTGTGTGTGTGTGTGTGTGTGTGTGTGTGTGTGTGTGTGTGTGTGTGTGTGTGTGTGTGTGTGTGTAGAGGTAAATTGTAGATTGAGAGAAGCAAGCAAATGTGTCATGAGAAATAGGCATTTGGGAATAGATACCAAGAGGGGCTTGTATGCAGGGATGATTGTGCCAACGACACTGTATGTACTTCAGATGAAATGACTGAAAAGTAAGGTAAGGCTCACTAGTTTGGATAGATCGAGAAACGAGGTGAGTAGGAGAGCGGGAGTGGAAAAGGAGATGACAAACAGGACTGATGAAAGAGTACTGGGATGGTTTGGACACATGGAAAGAATGAACGAAAAAAAATTAGTAAAAGAAGTGTGGAAGGCAGAGGTGGATGGAGTGAATCTGAGAAGACGACCGAGGATGAGATGAATGGATGGGATGAAAAGGGCTTTGAGCAATAGGGGGATGTCTGTTGAGCAAGGAAGGGGGATACTTATGTTTGAATATTTTTATGCAGCCCGAAGGGATTTCTCCCTGACTTCTCTTTTTCTGCATGTGATTAAGTCAGAGTATAGGCTGAAGCAGTTAGTGGCTGAGTTTGGAAAGATATGTGAGGGAAGTAAACTAAAAATAAATTTGGCCATAAACACGGATAAAAGATATACACAGGATGGGGATGGTGGTGGGTTGGAGGTGACTTCGAAGTGCGAGTGGGTATGTGGAGGGGGAGTGGAGGGTTTCAACCCTTTCCATCCGATGGCGCCTACGTAGGCGTCACGAGGCGAAAGTGCTTATATGTCTTGATTATATCTATTTCTAGTTGTAGCTGAGTGACCCCATAGTCTGTGAACTGGCTTGATCATATTTTCTGTTCTTATCAATATTCAGGGTAAAAGAGAACGATTAATATAGCTGTAACTTTATATTCTATAACGCGAGTATTGTGATGCGTCATCGTACATCAGGCAGCTGATGCTGCCCGAGACAGATTGACTCGTATTAAAGAGGTTAAGTATCTCGGGTCGCGTGCAGCAAGAAATGGAGGAGTTGGGGTAGAGGTGAATTATAGATTTAAGGAATCCAAGTCACTATTTGAAGGAGTGGTTGTACCCACAGGACTTAATTGAGTAGAGACTTAGATTTTAAAGGTGGGGAAGACGAAAAACCTAAACGAGTTTGGAATAAAGTATTTATCATGAATGCTGGGGTTACGAGGATGAATACAGTGAAAAATGTGGAGATGAAGTAGAAAATGGAGGTAATAGAAAAGGTGGCAGATAGAATTGATAACATAATGTTGAAAGTAGTTTGGATTGTATCGATTTATATGCGGACTCCACACCAATGTTATAAACCTAAAATTGGGTATTGAGTGATAGCTTATTAGCATTTCTGCCAATTTTTGGTCTGTTTCTGCATACAAATTCGATGTTCAAACACGATATGTATGATTTCATTTTTACCTTCTTTTCTGTTCCTCTTTTCCCACTTATATACTGCAAATCCGATTATCCTATGTAAAACATAACTATTGCTTAAATCTAAATACGACGATTCAGATTATCTCTTATTTCGAACTCTTGGGTCGCCCAAAATATATTCAAATGGTTATCTGTTTTTTTTTTTTTTTTTTTACAATATATTGCTTCAATCTAAATGCGACGATTCAGATTATCTATTTCGAACTCTTACGTCACCCAAAATATATTCAAATGGTTATCTGTTCTTCCCGCTAGATCGTTTATGTAGAGTACAAAGAACATGACTGGCGCCAGTATCGACCCCTGTGGAACTCCACTTGTTACTTATTTTTTCTCTGATCACTGTTTTCAAGTTATTTCTTTCCACCAAGTATTTTATTATCTCCATTGATCTACTCTTGATTCCATCCATGTCCATCTTCCGCCGTAGCCTCTTGTCCGGTATTATATCAAACAATTTCATCTGTCAATTTATAGATACTGTGGAATACAAACTATGCAACTCGTTTTCCCTTGCATAGTTTCTGTAATATTCACAGCAACTCAATATGTCTGAGGAAATTTATTCTTTCCTTATGAATCTGAATCATTTATCTAATACAATTTTATTCAAGTGTTCCATTTATTTGTTTGTAATTACCTTCCCTATTATTTCTATATATCAATGATTTATGAGATACAGGTCAATAGCCAACTGCCCTCTCTTTTCTTCTCACATAAGTAAATTATGTGTGAGTATGTGTGTCTGCATGTGTGCGTGTGTGTGTGTGTGTGTGTGTGTGTGTGTGTGTGTGTGTGTGTGTGTGTGTGTGTGTGTGTGTGTGTGTGTGTGTGTGTGTGTGTGTGTGTGTGTGTGTATGTATG
>NC_134787.1:27362227-27382227 GCF_046742065.1 Oratosquilla oratoria
ATTCATGAACAGACGGATCTTTAACTTTCGGACCACTGGAAAAAGTGCTTCGTCGTTTTTCGAAACTGATCACAGAAACTCATCGTTCAACCAAGTCGCCTACACAAACCATTGCTATCCCTCTTCTCACCCCTAGCCTCTCCCTACCTATGTCTCTATGGCACAACTATCCCTTGTATCGTTCATATAGTCCACTATCCCTGGGTAACTACCATTCTTTCCGTACTCTATCCCTACAAACCCGAGCCTTTAGATACACGACCTATTATAGTTTATCTCCATTCCTTTCTCCATCTCTTCCACTATCACCTACACGCCCTTCACTTCATGTTTCTCGACCTCAAAGTCGGCCCTGGCCATCCCCGACATTCATGCCCTGAGGTTCCCAACACTCATTCCCTTTCAGCCCCAAGCTCCTTCTCCTTCCTAAGTTCCCCTCATCATATCTCCACTCACAACCTCCCCGCCCCTAACACCCACCAAAAACGTCTACACACACCGTCCAACGTGCTCACCTGAATGAGGTCTCCTCGTAACTCGTTCTTGAGGCTGACCTGCTGGGCCGCTTGCCGGCCTTCTTGCCCCGTCGAGGATGAGACCGTCTCCCTGAACTCGAGGTGTCTGTCGAGGAGCTACTGTTCTCCTGGGACCGGCACGGATCTACTGAAGAATGAGGTCGAGTATAAAAACAGATCTTCAGTCCTTCTACGCATGGTAAGGCGTGACAGACTTTCAATACAGAATAAGGCTACGAGTATATTATGAGAATATAGTGTTAAATTCTTACTGCAAGTTAAGACTCAGAGTATAGTGAGTAACAGAATAAAGAAAAACTATTATTAATAGATCCTCAGGAAAAAAGTAAGGTTTAGAGAATTTCAACAAACCACTCGATTCCTAATCAAAATTGCAGTGTAATGACATCTAGTGCATGGTAAGACCGCTATCAAAATATACCAAAAGACATTTACTGTGTGGTAAGACACTAAACATACCAGGAACTCAGAGAGCAGTGACTTGACTGGAGCAGCGTCGTCTTACTCACCTTGTTGTCGGTTTCTGACACGATGTTTGAAGATATCAGTGCTCGCCCGCGGCTGTTGACTGACCACGCTCTCCGGGCGAGAAGATAGCCGCCCGCCGTGTAGATGCGGGTGGGCGTGTATATGGGCGTGCGGGTGTGACGTGGACTCGGCAAAGGTGGGCGGGGACTCCCGCATGGGCGGTTCCTCGGAGTCCGAGCCGAGGGTGTCATACTCACTGATGGGCATGTGGAGCGACAGGATCTTCTTCACCTCGGAGTCTGTGCTACCCAGGTTGTCAGATTCTGTCAGAGGAGACGAAGAACGTCAATGTCATATTTTTTTTCTGTCGCGTGAGACGACCTCCAGATAAACGAAACTCCCTGATTATTTGTTGATCTCTTTATCTGTTCATCTATTTATTAACTTGTTTTGAAATATGTCAGACTGAATGAGATCAAGAGATTCTAAACCACTTTAATTTGGAGTTCACTCTAAAAGTTAATAAAATCGTCTTGGTTCATGGAGTGAACGCTAGATAAATTTTAAACAAATCGATTTCGAAAACACTTGTCCACTTCGGTAGCACGTTACAAAAAAATAAATAAATAAAAGATAAAAAAATAAATCCTCTCCTGGAAACCTCTAATATGTATACACTATACAATATCATTCTATACTATACTAAGCTCTACAATACTACACTAAACTATACTATACTCTACTATACTATACCATACTATACTATACAATACTATACTATACTATACTATTATATACTATACTATACTATACTACTGTTTCCATATACCATTACTAACCATTACGATATATCGCATGCCTGACACGCGATCCACATGCATGCAATGTGTCCGATAGGCACTGGCCTTTTGCAATAACTCCAATCTTGCTGACTTCCACATTCTCAATTCGTAAACACCTGACTCAAATATACAACACACATCACGCCACCACCCAACGGAAAGTTACCGAAACAAGTAAATAGTGTCGCCAGACAGATCATTAACCATTTCCTTATACATACCAAACTACATATTTATAACTGCAAACCGTACACTATTTTGTGACACATTAATATTAAATAGATCCGCTGCAATGCAACACACAGATAGTGTTGTATAAATCCCAAACCAATTATCTAACTGAAACCCTACACCAGACATGCGAAGATAAGTATATTCACATGTATATGCGGCGACTGCGTTGCCACGAGAGGCAAACTCTCCCTTAGAGGGCAGAAAAATCTCTACCTTAGAGGGAGTACCTGGGGACGCTCCCCATGCTGTTAATATCTATTCATTACAATAAATCAAGAAAGCCTGAAAAGGGTTTACAACCCCTGCCACAGGTGTAACTATCCACGAGGTTACACGACTGGCGGCAGCGGTGGTGGCAGTCCACTACCCCTCCCTACGCCTCTGAATGGAGATCGCCTGTCCACAACTTCCCACACCCACCTAAGTAACCATTCACAGGCTACACTACACTCTCATACAGTATACAACACTACTACACTGCAACACTATACTATGCTATACTATACTATACTATACTATACTATACTATACTATACTATACTATACTAACCTATACTATACTATACTATACTATACTATACTAAACTATACTATACTATACTAATACTATGCTATACTATACTATACACTATATACTAAACTATACTATACTATACTATACTATACTATACTATACTATACTATACTATACTGTACAAACTGGTGTCCTCCTTTTTCATTTCCTTACCTGTGCTCTCAACATGAGGATCCCTTCGTCCTTTTCTCCTGACTTTGGTATATTCGGGCTCTTTTTGCTGAAAGAAAGAAAAATAATCCAGTCGTCATTGCCGGTTTCACCAAGAGGCGAAACAAGTTTCATTCCCTCGCCAAAGGGAAGGTACCTTAGCAGACAAGAAGATGTTATGATGGCGTTTGTCTTTGAGGTTTGTTCGTGGAAGTCGTCGCCTTGGCCATTGATTCATTATGAGGATGTTAACATGTACTTCACTTGTTTCAGAGTATCTTGGCACTACAGTAACGATTATAAGGAATGATGTGGAGATATGTTGGAATAGTGTTGTGGGAGCCCGTAGTGTATATGTGTATTTGTTTGGTAATGTATATTCATTTGATGATGTAGTTGTGTACATATAAAGCCACGTAGCGGGTTTGCGCGGAGTAAGCAGAGTTGTTCCTGCTCAGGTAGCAGACAAGCGCTCTATATTGTGCTCTGGTTTTATATAAATAATCTATAGTATGAGAGCTTTGGATTTTTATCTAACCACCAAAATAGTCCTGGCTGATCATTGCCAGACTGCTGTGATTAGGCAACAACCCATACTTACAAATCCAAAGGGTTCTTGCAGTCTCTTGCTGGAAGAAAAAGGGATTAATAACATTATATTCTCAAGGTACCAAGTCTTCTGGATGGCACACTGAATGAAAGTACCACGTCATCCAGGATTTTTTCTTTTCTTTTCTTCTTGTTACGACTGCATGCAGCGCAAACCTTTTGACGAGGGAACTTACTATTTTAGTCATTACTTAACTATTGTTCTCCCTTTTTGAAAACCGTAAAATCATTGTTATTATTTTCAAGCGTTTACTACTTACACTTTGAGCAATTTATATATACCACTGAGCAGTTTATTTCCAACCCTATCTCATCATGATATCAATGGATTTATTCTAGATTTGAGATTATACGGTTTTACTTGAAATTTTTCGTACGTGTAAAACAGATACACTCGACGATTTTTACCATTATGCCATTGTGTCAATCATATGTACTATATATTCACTCATTTTAACGTCATCAAATAATACTGTCAATAATGTCATAATTAAATGTGAACATTCTCAGAAATTAGGTTAATAAAAGTTAATCTTACCTAATTCGTTTGAATTAGACAGAAATGTAGTATTCAATCTGTCGTAATTTTTAGTATCTATCAATGAGATTAGCAACGTCTAATGTATTTTTTTATCAATTTAATCAAGATACCAAATATATCTACCAATTAGAATATAATAATTAACTATTTTGAACTAAATTACATATTTGAAAGCCAGTTAGAGGGGAACTTAACTTTATCTGATAATGTACTAGATTAAGCATGCATGCTGTTTAGCCTTTTAACACATAATCCAATTTTATGACTTTAAACCTAATAAGATACCAGTTGAAAGCAATTTATATATATAACGTCGAATTAGTATAATCTAATGTTAAACCGTTATATCTCCGCTATGAATTCGACAGTACGTTTCTTAGTCGGGGTGTGTATATTGCAAGCTTATTAGCTGTTTGACGGTGCTGAGCGAACTTTATGTATTTTGAGTACCGCAACACAGATAAACAATGACGTCTTTACAAATACCAAAATTACAAAGCATTCTCACATCACACACTGTTGGTATGAGTAAAAAATGTGAGAAATTATGTGACAAATATATCAAACCTGTAATGGTATCGTACCATTATGTATATTATAATTACGTACTGCGTTGTAGCATCGTACAGTTGTTGCTGTGTATTATACTTGTGAATTGTTCAATTGTGTTTGTGTTTTTCCATTGCATAATTGTCATAGATTTTGTTAGATATTGATTTTGTTATTGTCATTGTATTATTTAGTTACAATTCCGTGTGCCTTTTGAAAGGAGAGAACCAAGGGAATCGTGTATGTTTCCCTCTTCAACTGCTTGGCGCCCCAGTTGCTACTCCGCTTCCTTGCTATACCCACGCATTTGTTGTTGTGGTGCTTTGGCACATTTTATAATACATGTACGTTTGTAGTGATTCATGTGCTTTTATCTAGCCACCCTATAACATTGTGGTGGCAGCGGTGGGATGGTATTGTACCATTATGTGTATTGAAAATGCAAAAAACAATGCTGTTTTCCGTGAGATCGTGTTAACATAATGAAAGTAATGAGGATAGGGACTACTTCGCCCCACATATAACTAAAAAATATAGCAACCGGAGTTGTCTAGGACGAAATGAACCACGCCTACTTCATTCCCTGACCAATCAGTCTACCTTTTGATTGATGCGCATTGGCTGAAGGAGTTTTCTCCTGTTGTAAGGAGGGTTGTGATTGGCCAGGAAAAAAAGAAATAGCGGCGTGATTTGTTTCACACGAAAGCTTGGCGGTGACTACGATGTACTTGATTTTAATGTTTCACTAAACTATATATAAAATGCTTATGTACGTGTTGACCATAAAAGTAGCGGATAAAAGTATTCATAGATGAAATGGCTATTTCTGGGTTAAATGTTTATCATGCACTAATTAGACTAGGTATCCTTAATGTATTTCTTTAAATGAATCATATACGAGTACAAATATCACTTAGATGTAATCGTAATATAGCAATATAATTTTGCAACTTAAGTCTATATAAAGTCTAATTGATCTAGTAACTCTTGATCTGAATTTAAAAGTAAAATATAAACACCAATTAAAAATTACCTTAATATAATTTAGTAGCTAATTTAGTAGCTAATTTAGATAAACTACCATTTCTTAATCTAATTTTGTAGCTAAATCAAATATAAAGACCAATTGGATAAAACAGGACAGTACCTAATCTAATTCTGTATCGAACCTAGCATGATTTTGATTTCTAATTTTGTCACCCTACAACCTCTACCAATTGCTCCATCCAAAAGTAAATCACTCTAGGTTTCCTTAAACCGCACCTCAATGATAATCTTTTTTGCAAATGTACAAGTATATTTATGTAAGCATCTAGACGTCTAGTACGTTTCGTTTGTGAACTAGTGGCAGTTAAGCTAAAGAATAAATTCTACTGCATTTGTTGTCATAGCTGTGGGAGAATGAGGTTAGACGACAGGGAGAGTGGGAAGTGAAAGATATTGAATAGAGGTGTGAGTCAACCTCTCAAACACCATTGAAACAGTGACATACTATATACACTTTGTTCTTACTTCTGCCTGTTGATTTCATTTAACTGCAGGACGGACACCAGCCGGTTCAAGGTGTCTAAGAATTAAACATTTTCAGTCTAAGATCGATTCCTCAACTAAATAAAATCGTCTATCTTTAGGCAGAAAAGTACATATGATATGTCACCATTTGAAGGAGGATTTTTTTTTTTTTTTTTAAGAAAAAAAGCAATCAAAGCCTCACGTTTATGAAATGCGTTTTGCAAAACAAAAGAAAATACTTTGATTTTGAATGAGAAAGAGTGCATTGCCTTGTGCATGCTAATCGGAAATCATAACGCTGCCATAGCAAATATAAAAATACATTATCTGAAAAATGTTTTAAATGTTACAAAGAACAAAATTCTCCATTATTCTAAGATGTTATTCTTTTTAAAAATTCTTAAGTGAAGAGCATTTATCATTTTTTTTTCCAGAGAAAACATGAATATCCTAACATTATGTCAGAGTCTGAACTCATTATAAGCAACGGTCAATCGACCTGATTGTAGGAACACTAAGAACAAATTCTCCAGTATTCTGAGATATTATTCTTTATTCAAAATTCTTAGGTGAAGAGCATTTATCAAAAATTCTCATTTCCAGAGAAAATATGAACATCCTAACATTATGTCAGAGTCTGAACTCATTATAAGCAACGGTCAATCGACCTGATTGTTCAAAATTCTTAGGTGAAGAGCATTTATCAAAACTTTTCATTTCCAGAAAAAAAAACATGAACATCATACCATTATGTCAGAGTCTGAACTCATTGTAAGCAACGGTCAATCGACCTGGTTGCACAAACACAAACGTGATGTCCTCAGGCTGCAGGAGAGAGGGAGAAAAAGAAAAAGAAGTGTCACATTCTCAGGTCGTCCTACTAAAAGAAGCGTCGCATTCTCAGGTTCTCCTATGAAATGAATTGTCGCTGCATCCTTAAGTTGTCCTACGAAGAGAAATCTCACATCCTCTGAGGCTGCAGAAGAAAGGAGAGCCCATGACCTTGAATGATAAGGACCTCCTGAACCTCAGAATGATGACAATGAATTGTCTTCTGATCGGCAAACCTCAGACGACTTCATTCAGATCAGGGGCACAACAGTCGGGAGTCCGCTCACCATTGATTCGTCAGGCGTCAGCCAGAACAAAATTCATCAGTCATGTCATCCTGTTATTGATGTTAAGCTCCTTTGTGTTCAAGTCGTGCTTGGAGGACTTTGGTGGTGGGATCTTGGGCGTCGGCAGAAGAAAACAGAGCCCTGGTCCTTGAGATCCCTGGGCCCGGCGAGCAGAGTGTGGCTCATCACTCAGTAGAGGCTCTCGCGTTCACCCCTGTCACTATTCCTACCTCATCTGACGCATTCTACTGTTGGAATATTCCTGTGCTCCTATACATAGTTCCTGTAGGATCCTACAACCCTAATTTAGGTTTCTATTTTATTCTATTGCTACTTCAACACTTCAATACAGTGCTATAGTTTGTTTATTTAGTTCAGGTTTTTTAACCCCCGAATCTTGAGAAGAAAATTCGTTCTAGATGACGGAATCTTCACCTTCCTAATAAATTGATCACCTAACTCTTCCAACTCCGTGACGTAATTTATAAATTCTATCCAGCTGCAGCGTTGAATGTGAATGGGGTATAACATCCTTTCTGGTCGATCCTTAACCCAGCCATAGCAAAGATATATATATATAGAAATCTACTC
Source organism: Oratosquilla oratoria (assembly GCF_046742065.1). Lineage (NCBI taxonomy): Eukaryota > Metazoa > Arthropoda > Malacostraca > Stomatopoda > Squillidae > Oratosquilla > Oratosquilla oratoria. The sequence goes on from NC_134787.1 coordinate 27,369,952, forward strand.
TCAACCGAGATTCTTTGCTTGACCACTTTTCCTCTCCCAAAAATATTCCCTAAATATCCTATTTCTAGATATCCTACCTACTCTACCATTACCTGTTCCCTGGAAGACGTTTGAACCTCAACTCACCTAGAACCTCACAAGGTCCTACATCTAGCGGAAGAAATTACAAAACTTTGCTGCCCAACCTAAACATCTACATACGCATGTAGATCCTGTAGTACCTTACAACTACATAACGAGTTTACTGAAAATAGAATAATTTGAACAAAGCCTTAGACCCCATAATGCAATAGTATTCTCCTTATATATTGTTTTGCTGAAGCCGAACGATTTTATTCAGCTTAGTGCCAGACCACAAAGTAGACAAAGTTTCATTTAATCGAGACCATCTTCACTCTGGAATTACTTATTCAATTGAATAAAAAGAAAGACTGGCGTCAGTCAGAACAAAATCTAATGAGCATACCACTGCATTTTGGGTGCCAAAGAGCCAAGACGCCTAAAGACCCTAACCTAAACACTCCTACACAGGAGTCTCCGAGGTTCCTAAGAACGGGAAGAGCCTAACTTCATGAGGAACCCTAACACAAAGAGGGATCTCCACCAGGAACTACCAAGTCTCTCCTCTCACCTTCTGCACAGTCCCCATGCCGCGTCTCACCTTCTCGGCGACATGGCGGAGGGGAAAGGACTCCATGCTGGACATCTTGGGGTCGTGGTAGACGAAGGCCCCTTGGACGGAGTGGTACGGGCCAGAGTACACGATCCCCGAGTCCGTACTCTCCCCGTAGTGGCTCTTGCCTACTGCCGGCAGCTGGAAAGTGGCGTACGGACAGATGTCCTCGATGTAGTCTGAGGAGGAAAAACAGGAAGGGTTATCATCTGGAATGTCAGGGGAATTGTACACACACACACACACACACACACACACACACACACACACACACACACAAATCACACACACACACACACACACATATACATATATACATATATATATGCATATAAATATACATATATGTACGTATATATATATATATATATATATATATATATATATATACATGTGTATATATATATACATACATATATAAATATATTTATATATATACATATATATATATGTATATATATATTATGGACACAGGGCTAGAGGCGACTTTCACACTCACAACAGACGTTTTATTCCAGACGACTTCGAGCAGAATCCCACCGCATCCCCGAAGTCTAACCCACCTGAGGAATCGGCTTTATAGGTGCTGGTGTCCTGCGTGGAGGGCGTGGCGGTTGGCAGAACAGAGTACTGCTGGTTGTGCTGGTTCTGCAGGTTCTGGATCTGCGCCGTCGAGGGAGACTCGCCCATCTCGCCCGGCTTAGGATCCCCTTGGCCCGTCAGCTCTGCAGTGCGTGAAGGACATTTATATGTGTATATTTAGATGTATGTATGTATTTATGTATGTGCGTATGTATGTATGTATGTATGTATGTATGTATGTATGTATGTATGTATGTATGTATGTATGTATGTATGTATGTATGTGTGTATGTATGTATGTATGTATGTATGTATGTATGTATGTATGTATGTATGTATGTATGTATGTATGTATGTATGTATGTATGTATGTATGTATGTATGTATGTATGTATGTATGTATGTATGTATGTATGTATGTATGTATGTATGTATGTATGTATGTATGTATGTATGTATGTATGTATGTATGTATGTATGTATGTATGTATGTATGTATGCATGTATGTATTTATAGGTTTACCAAGAATTCATTTCATACTAACTTGCCGAAGCCTGACTGCACCTAACACTAATAGCCAATACGTAATCTTATGTATTTGCATACACATCTTAAACCACGTTTGAAATGGATATATGTAATTTACTTAAAGATACATAAAATTAATTCAAATCAAAGCTAGTTTCAACTGAATTATCAAGATCAAGTTTGAATTATATATTTTCCAAAATGATTGAATTTCGTAATCCATCGACTCGTACACGTGATTCATCGTCCTAACAGTAAATGCTGCGGTCACAAATGACACAAAATGAATCATAATGTTTCGGACAGCAAGCTTTGTCACTCGAATACAAGAGAGAGTTCATGATCACAAGCCTTTGTTCGTACAGAAGTACAATTTAGCCAATAGCAAATACAAAGGTCACAACCCTTAATGTTATCTATGCGTCGTAATTAGCTCTTTGTAACTGACACATTTCACCTTTGGCTGTACGTCACTTGTTAGGCTGATTGTACACCACTGCACACCATTGTACACTACACTGTATCAGTTACTTTTGTCCTTAGCTGTACACATCAGGAACCCTTACTTCTTCTCCTGTAGACGCATCCTGCGACGAGGATGAGCACGAGGATGATAATGGAGATGACGGAGGGGACCAGAACGCGGGCGTCCTGGTAGATGGGCGGCGCCGCGCCTACGCCAACCGTTCCCGTCGAGTCCGTGACCACATCTAAGGAGGAAACTACGAAGCTGAGTACGGAGGAAGACTAGAGAATCCCAAGACCCATGTTCACCTAATCTGTCCACATACAAATGGTCTATGCATTACAAAGGGTTGCAAAAGTGACAAAAGGGGCTACAAAGGATGACATAAGCAAAGCAAAAGGCTGACAGGAGACCTTTTGAACTATTAAGGTCCGATATAGAAAGAAATGCGTAATAACGAAGTAGAAAATACACCTGACCAGGCTAGCAAAGCAAGCTAACAGTTTACTGTTCAGGTGTTTATCTAACTGAATCTTAAAACTGAAGAGTAATTCACCTCCCCAGGAAGTTTATTCCATCCACTAACTATGCGCTTGGTGATATTGTCTTTATCTTCCCATATTTCATCAAAATGATCAAGAAGCTGCATGTGACGTCACTTATAAGCCCCGCCCACGAACGCATAGATCAATTATGCACACTCGGTTGACACCATAATCTAGAAGGAGCCCTCTAGATGACTAGAATCGCCCGAGTCTTCTAGGTCATAGCTAGTGATGTATGCTGCCAAGATGAGGGGGGTATTGGGTTTGGGGGGGGGAGGTCCCCTCCCGAGATTAAATTCATATTGGATATTCCCCTACAAAGTGGTAGTACATTTCAAGTTATATTATTCAAAAGAAGCTTACTAACACTCTCTTTTTTTTTTTTTTTGAGGGCGGGGCTAAGGGGCATCAAACGTGTCTCTCCATACCACTTCGGTGCGTAATGCAACCTCCAATTACAATTTTGAGAGGAAAAGATGAAAACCACCCTCCTCGTCACATAATTATCAAACACGACAAGCAGATATGAACGACCAAATTAGCAGATGTGGACGCCCTACCTCCTTCGTGTGTGAGGGTCGAGATGTCGTAGGTGGCCAAGGAGGACCCTGCGTGGTTGTGTGCCGTCACCCGGATTGTGTACCTGGAGGCGGGCTGAAGGTCTCTTACGACGTAGGTCTTCTCGCTCGTGCCCACGTTGTTCGACACCGACAGCCACTTCTGCAGGAGAGGAACACGTGGAGGAGGGGGTAAACCTTGTGCGCGTGAATGAGGCAATGAAGGATTTGACTGAATTGTTTGAAGAAGAGCTATGGGTGCTCGGAATTTAGAGATCATGACAATACAAATGAATATCAAAGGATTACTTTCAACATTACATAATGGCGAGAAAAAAAATCCGTAATCCCAGGTCGTCTAAACGTCAGTGGTTACACAGTTCAATAGTAATTGTATTAGGGAGAGCATCACTCCACAAACTGACTACCTTATATATAATTGATAGATGGGTTGAATGAGAAAATGTTCGAATACCTCACTGGTTGAATTATACATTCATTCATCCATTAATCATTCATTCATTTATCTACTCATTTTGGAATGAATGCCTGAATAACTCCACTGATTTGCACACCAATTTACCGTCTGAATGATTCACTCATTGATAATAAACTATACTTGTTAACTGTTTGTCTAACAATTCCAGATAGTTGAAACAGACTAAATCTAAGAGATTTACAAAACTACTCCATCGACTGTATGTTTACTTCCTGACAGTGTAAATTCTTTCCAAGATAGAATGACCTTGACATCATCGCTTCAGTTCTTTCAACATTGTATCGTTCAGAGTCTTCCACAATTGAATAATCTCTCCTGGCAGAAGTCAGAGAAATACACACATGAGTTATATTTGGATTAATTCTCTTGCTGCACTTCAAGACTTTGATCGTTTAATCTATCTTTCGTCAGGCGATTTTTTTTATTAGGGGGAAAATCCCTCCCGCTGTGAAAGGGTTAACAGAGATAGGCTTAATCCTTCAGCTGAATAAAATTGCCTGACAGCAGCTAGAATTACATAAAAGTCGAACATAAACAAAAGAGTTAAGATCGGTCTCGGTGAAGAAGAGGCGGTTTTCTCTACTCACCTTTAATAAAAGGAAATTATTAAACAAATATAGAAAACGATAATAATGAAATGGGTTACGTTCCCCTAAATAAAGAGGGAGGGGGAATAACAAGCTTCTACTTACCCCAAATCCTTCCTTGCGGTATTCTATGACGTAGTAGAGGATGGGGCAGCCACCGTCGCCCCACGTGCTCAGGTGAACCAGAACAGACGTCGAGTTCACGTCAAGAAGTCTCGATCTGCTCGGCACCACGGGCTCTGAAGAAATTCAAAATTATATTTTTAACAAAACAATTCCTAACGACTACGGATAACGGCTGTTTCTAGTAGCTTAAGCCCCAATCACACCGACCACTTTCGACCGAAAATCAAGCTATCGGTCGGCGATACAAAACCTATGCAAGGAATTGAAATGGAAAAAAGTTAATGTGGTTGATAAGATGAAAATCTATGTACTGGGGACTATTCAGTGTGTGTTGTACTCTATCTATCGATCTATCTATTTATCTATCTTATTACCGACTACCAGCGACTTCCAAAGACTACCTGGTCGCCGGTGGTCGAAAACAGGTTGTAAGCTTGGTGTGACTGGGCTCTTAGGTAGCTGGCTCCACCATGGAGAATCCTTCAATTGCACCGAAGAAGATCGCTTCACATCGACAAAGGAGGCTCCTCTACCACGATAAGGAAGGTCCTTCAACCCCCCTGATGAGAACCCCTCCATCCCGCCAAGAAGGATCCTCCCCCCGGTCCCACCAATGGGGATTCATCCATCTTGCCAAGGAAGACCTACTCAATCCCGACAATAAAGACCTTACTCCGCTAAGGAAAACCTTTCCAAGAGGCACCCTTTATCCCATATAAGATTCCTTTATAGCCAACTCTACTTACCTGAGCCTTTCGTGGAGGCAGTGAGAATCTTAGAGGGGAGACCTGTGCCCACCTTGTTGTAGGCAGTGACGTAGAGTTGGTACTTGGAGCCACACACCAAGCCAGACAACGTGTGACTCGTCTTGACTGTGTTCAACTGAACCTGCGGAGGCCAGGGTGGGAGCTTAATGGAGGACGAGAGAAGAGGAAGGGAGCTTAGTGCGGGGAAAAGATGAAGGAGGTGAGTGGGAGGAGGGATTTGAGAAAGGAGACAGTGACTGAAGGGAGAATCTAACGGAGGGAAAATAGAAAGGCAGTTTTCTTGTGGAAGTGAGAGCTTAGTGATTTTAAAGATAGTAAAAAGTTTATTGGGCAAATAAGTTGGAAGTTGCTTAATGGATGAACGATGATTTGTATGTATTTTAGTGCAAAAATGATATGGAGGGTGGTTAGTGGGGAGGCAAGAGGGAGAAATCTTAGTGAAGCAAGTTTGGTGGAGGAAACATAGTAAAGGATTTGACAGCTTCAATCTGACTGTATCCAAAAAGTTTTATCAAGCTGAAGGAAACTTCAGTTACTCAAAAGGACAAAGACATCCTTAGATTTATAATGTAGATTAACGCTGGCCAGATTAGAATATGCAGTAGACGTCGCAAAAGGCGAAGGGATTAAATGTATGAATAAATAAATAAATAAATAAAAGAATAAACTAATAACCCTTTCCCCCGCCAAATGAATAAAGGTATGAACTCGTTGAATATCAAAAGGACTCTTGTTTCTTTTCTTTCTTTCTTTCTTTACTAATTTTTTATGACAAATTCAACTCCTTGCAAACATATTCAACTTTGTGACGTTCTTTACATATTTTATTCTGGCTAAGGAGAGGCGATTTTATGCTTCAGAGGAGGAATTTCCGAGCTATAGTGTCGCTGTCGCGTGAAATCCCCTTCAGACGAAAGTCCGTCTTTCAAATATATCATAATTTGTTATGCTAAAGGTATTTAACACATCCACGAGCTCACAAGTCATAACTAGTCTGTTTTAACTTGATGGAGATTCTTTTTATTCATGTTCCTTAATTGCTGGTTCAAAGTTCTAAAAATTTGATTTCTTTTTTATTACTTCCTAAAGTCTTATTCATGGTTAGGTTTGCATTCGACATGGCTGATACTCCAGCAGCGTATACTAGCTTTTTAAACTACAAATCTTAAGCGGTGTGGGAGTTTTCTTCAACTGAATGAAATCACTTCGCGACAACAACAAAAATATACAAGAACGATCCACTGTCCACAGGTTAATAAATCTCAGTCAAGTTCAAATGAACTGACTGTGTAACATAAGTGACAAGTTAGAGTGAACAGGCTGCGTAACATGAGCTTTAATAAACAGTGCTCACCTCTTCCCAGTCGCCGTACTCTCGCTTGTAGTTGATAATGTAGCCTCGCACGGGGGAGTCCTGCGCGTCCAGAGACCAGCGAAGAGTGATGGAGTCCCTGGAACTCCCTTGCACGTACAGTGTCGGGGGTCGCGGTGGCACTGAAGGAGGAGAAGGAGTAAGAGGAGGTCATTCCAGAGGTCAACAGTCCAAAATCAACCCGTATAATCCAAAGTGCTACTACAGAGGCGCTATGAAAGTCATCGTAACATATGTCCCTTGACTAACAGCTCCCCTAAAATCACCAGAAGCGTCCTACGAAACATATCCCAGGAACTAGACTTCCTCTGACATCTATAGTCATACTGAAAGTTTTATTGGCTAATTACACATAACCCCTCATACTTACTAAGGAGCCCTTAGCCACACCACATATTATATAGCCTAATTATGCTAAGCCCCGAGAGCTTCTATTGAGAGCTATTCTCACGACAAGCCTAAATCACTATCACATACATCCTCAGACATCCTCCTATCAAACCCAGAGTTACATAGTATAATCTACAGCCTCATTGCACATAGCCGTAAAGGCCCTTTATGATGGTTAAGCCCACATCATGTTGTCCATATCCCTACTACAGTATTATATACGATCCAGAAACTAAGCTGTAAGGCCGCAAACCACGCAGCATACCCCGAATCCCATTACCCCACGACATACCGAGAGAGGAGCCCATTGAAACATGGTAGCACTACACGGCCTACCACCCTACTCTAAATAACCTGAGGTGGCGAAGAACTGGAGTCACCTTGGACGGAGAGTGTGTACGTGATGGAGTCTGCGCCGTGTGGGTTGAGTGCACTGCAGGTCCAGTTGCCGGCGTTCGTGATGCCCACGTCCCGGACTAACAGAGAACCGTTCGGGAGGATCTAGAAGCAGTAAGCAAGAGCCTTGAGTCGTCTTATCCAAACGGAGTATAGCTGGACACAGATGGTGCAATAGTAGTGAGAATGTAAACATTCAACAAGCAATAGGTAAAAACCTTGAGCCATCTTATCCAAACGGAGTATGGCTGGACACAGATGGTGTAATAGTAGTGAGAATATAAACATTCAACAAGCAAGAGAAAACCTTGAGCCATCTTATCCAAACAGAGTATAGCTGGACACAGATGGTGCAATAGTGGAGAGATTGTATACATTCAACAAGTAAGCAAGAGCCTTGAGTCGTCTTATCCAGAGTACAGCTGAACACAGATGGTACAATGGTGATGAGAATGTAAACATTCAACAAACTTTATATGGGGAAACATTGAAGAATTTTCATGATCACAAGGCTACCTGTATGAAATTAGGATTAAGCTAAAATTCAACGAATAGTTCATGAATATTCAACCAATTCCCAAGGTTCAGTTTACATTTGATGGATAACACATTTTGAATATTTGTGTCACTTGTTTAGTAAATGGACCTCTTAGTCACTCATTACGAATAAGCAATCTATTATTGGCATTAAACAAAAATATAGTAAAATGGGATAAGGATTTGGAAAATATGGTACACCGGACAAAACACCTCCAGACAAAATACATCCATTAAAACACCTCTTGGACAGAACACCTAGTGTGGGATAAAACACCTCCTAATATCAAAATAAACACCAAATGTGAGGACGGGGGGTTTATTAGTACGACATTTTGCTTATTATTACAGCTTTTTTCAAGTACAAAGTCGTAATACACATGACTGAGTTTAAATAAGAAAAACTGGGAGAACGGGGGAGGGAGAGAGGAAGGGAGGTAGGGGGAGGGGGGTCACTGAATATTAGGAAAGGTTAAGGAGAAGGTAGACCAAATGTCTGGGCCCATCCTTCTCCTAAACCTTTCCTAGAATTCACTGACCCCCTCCTTCCTACCTCCCTTCCTTTCTCCCTCACTCCCATCCCCCGTTCCCCCAGTTCTTCTTATTTAATCTGTTATGTGTATTACAACTATGTACTTGAGAAAGCTTTGACAAGTAAAATGTACTTATAAATGCTTCGCCTTCACGCGGTGTTTATTTCGATAAACTTCAATCATCCTGAAGATGACTTTTAGATTAAAACCAAAAAAATTGTATTTGTGTTTCTAGAGAAAGGTTCCATTTAGATTGGTTGAGGGAATTTCTAGTTTCACTTTTTTGTGTACATAGCAAATCTACATTCATCAGAAATTATTTGTTGACAAAATGTGGATAAATTGATTGTGTGTATAGTAATGGGCTATTATGAATGAAAAGATCATTGACCATACCCAGTTGAAAATTCTACTCAACTTTTGTAGATCAAAATTAACTAGTCCTTTTTTAAATCCAGTTCACTTGCTTGCCTCTGATGAAATTTCCATAAACTTTAATCACTGAGAGTACAATTCATTAGTGAACTCGACTCCTATTCCTTTGATCTTGAATAACAATGTAATAGCCACACTTAATCTCAATATATATCATATTTGATTTCAATTGATAGCTTATAATTTGTAATTTGTCAGTTCAGAATCTATATGAATTGCTTATTAATCAGATCCATTTTACATCAATTAAGTAAACCAAGGAGGTTTTTTGTCATCCACCTGGAGGTGTTTTGTCCAAAAGGTTTCTTAGTGGAGGTGTTTTGTCCGCAGATGTTGTGTTTTGTCCGCAAATATTATGTCCCGCATTAGGAAAATATGTACCATCACACACGTTACTACCCTTTTTTTCTATTTCTAAAGGCATTCCAGATTTTATTATGTGTCATTGCGATTGACGGAGCTGGATGAAAGTGTGAGGACTCCGGGATCTGACACAAAGTCCCTGAGGACTTTTAGGACATCCTTCAACTGAATAGAAATAGCTTGTCATTTGCCATGAAGAATAAGCAAACTAGGACATCTAATTCCTATTTCCAAAGGTCTAAAACCTATCATAATGGGAATTTTACTTAGAAATCATACTAAAATGATGTTAAGTTAACAGTATGCAATAAAAGTATATCATACATCAATTTGGCCCTTCCAATATGGCAGTATATATTATGCCTTTTATTTTAGCACATGTCAGATGTTTTTCATCGGGTGAAGAGGGGGTCAGTCCATTTTAGTGCCCATCCCTAATTTGATTGAACTTATTAAGGTTAATGTAACCAGAATGTAATCTGTAAAGTATGCTATTATGTTGAGAGAGTACTTCTTTTGACAGGTTTCTACATTTCGAGATCAGCCATAGATGTCTCGCATTGACTCAAATGGATCTGATCTGACCTGACGTTACCAAGTCTGAGCTAGTATGAATGGACCTTAGGTGAGTTAACACGACATCAATTTGACCTTGTTTATATGACGTAAACTAGGCTGACGTCACCTGGCCTGACCTAAACTGAGCTATCTCTGTTATTTGTCCTTGAGCTGGTTTTAACCTGACCTCGCCTGGCCCGGCCTTGACCTTGTTTGGTATGACGTAACCCGATCTGACCTTAACGTGACTTCACCTGTATCTTGTCGCCCGCCTTGACTTTGGCACCGTTGAACATCCAAGTGATCCCGGGCTTGGGGTCTCCCACGCTGTGGCACTGAAGACGGACATCTTCCTTCCATGCCACCTCCAGAGGGCCACCGAAGGACGCGATCTGTGCACTCACTGTCCAGTGATAGGAAAATGATTTTAGAGAGTAAAAAGGGGAGTACATTTCTTCTTTTGACTTTTCGGTCATAATACACCGTTTCTTTCCACCTCTAGCTAGAAGATCGGAGCTGCCTAGTGTAGGCCTCCTTCATTCTTATATTCTTATGATCGAAATCAGGAATAAGGAGTGGCCGAGCGAGTGGACTAAAGGAGGAACATGCCGACAGGAGACCTTTTGGTCCATAACTATCTCTCGTTTATGACTCAAATCTAGCCTTCTGACTGACGGAAGGGGAAAAGGATGACAATAAAAGGAGAGGGAGAGAAGAAAAGGAAGGAGAGAGGATGAGTGGTAGGAAGAGTAAGAAGAATTTTTTTGTCCGGTCACTGGAGATGGTCTCGACTTCCAGGCAAGGGCAAAAAAGAAATTCTGGTTTATGGCGGGGAATCTATTTATCTATCTATCTATCTTTCTATCTATCTATCTATATCTATCTCTCCTTTTCTGTCAATTCCACGAGTTTCCTCGTGCTCCCTGAATCTCTTTATTAGTCTCTAAAACATCACCATAAATCTAGATGAAGTCGACCACGACTATTCATATACAAGTACTTTTTGGTCAGTAAGTCAAGTGAGGAGTCTCAATGAACAAGTCCCATATCAGAACTTCTGTTGGCACTCGACCTCTGAGGGGTGACTCACCCTTGTGAAAGGGCTGCACGGTGATCTTCTGCGTCGGGGGTCCTTCTCCCGGCTCGGTCGAGGAAGTTACCCAAAACTGGTACATTTCCCGGACGCTCACGCCGTCTGCCAAGTAGGTCACCTCATCCGGACCCAGAGTTCGTGTTGGTAATTCTTTCTGCAGGAGCAACAGGAGAAACCGAGTCATTATTGTTATACTTTGGCCCGGACATCGTTGGTGAATTATAAGTTATTAAAGTTGGCGTTCTTTCTCTCTCTTCCTAGGAACAGGTTTGCATAGATATATCGACTCAGAAGATGAAGAAGTTCCTACCCTAGCTTCGAGCTGGGAAAAAGTGCAGATAGATTTTTTTTTTTACTACAATATAAAACACGTTGACAACAGGTGAATTACCTATCATCTAATTTTCCTTTGTTTGAGATATTTTGAATACTATCACCGGAGGAAAGAGGGTAGATGGTGACAACATAGCATACACATGCATCAGAGGGAAAGAATTCATAAGAATGACGATGTTAGGATGTAGGTGGTTAAAACAAAACTTATAGGAGTAAAGCGCAAAGGAGACAGAACTTACAAATTTGACGAAATCTAGATTTCTAAACAGAGCCACAGAGGAGTAGAATACACGGCCATCAAACGTTGGGCACTCAGAATTCATGAGAGTTAAAGACAAAGCGTAGTTACTAAGAAAAGAACCTCTATCTTGTAAAGTATAACTAGGAAAATACCCTTCACCTGGGAAGTAAATGTACAAACACACGTACCCAGTCTCCATCGCTTTTGACAGCCATGTGTAGCGTGTACTTCGTGAGAACTCCGTTGATGTTCTTGGGCGGCTGCCACGTCACCAAAAGTGTATCCGGGGAACTCACAACGGCCTTGATGCCGGCGGGAGAGTCTGGGACTGTTGGGAAATACAAAATTAGTAAATCCAATTTTCTTTTCTTATTTACCTCTTATCTTTATATCTACTATTCTGTTAATCTATTTAATTATTATTTTTTATCTATATATTATTTACATACCTAATGCTTTGCTTTTTATCGATTTGTATAAACATTAATTTATTTACTTCTCTATGTATTTAATTTTCATAATCTTATCTGTGCATTTATATATTTGTTTATTCATGCACTTGTTTACGTATTTATCTATTCTTTTTATCTATTCATTTATCTATCTATCGGAAAAATTTCAAACACTGGACTCAGAGTAACAGAATCTACTACCGACGTTTCGAACTCTGTCCGGGTTCGAAACGTCGGTA
>NC_134787.1:27389727-27394727 GCF_046742065.1 Oratosquilla oratoria
GACTAGAAGAAACTTCAGAGAGTTCTGTCTGGCGAAGAGGTAGCCTCTGAATGAAAGGGGTTAAACTACATATCTATCGACCCTCTTCAACCGGTGTCACAACTCACAGGTTCTGTTTCGTCTAAAGCAGGCGATTTTCTTCAGCAGCCAAACGACCCGCTGAATAAAATCGCTCTGTATTCACCACATACAACTACTTTTCAGGTCCTTCACCTCTTGGGAAACCTCCGCTGACCTCATGTGTCCGTGAGCCCCCAATTTAAGTGAGAATCCCCGTGGGGTGCTCCTCGACCCACCTTCTTCCTCGGTGGTGGCCTGGATGACTTCGGAAGGCGTGCCAAGGCCGAGAGCATTTTGGGCTGTGACGCGCAGGTGGTAGGCTGAGGCCGGGGAGAGTTCCGTGATTACGCCCTCGCTCTGCTCACCAGGGACGCTCAGTTGGTCCGGCACTGAAGGCCAAGCCTCTGAAAGAGGGAAAGAGATACCATGAGTCATCTTTCAGACTATTTGCTTGAAATATCACATTATATATATACATATACATATATATATATATATATATATATATATATATTTATATACATATATACATATATATATATATATATATATATATGAAGAGAATCACCAGTAAAGGCGTATGTGATCCCAAATAGTTTCCAGCAGTTGCCCCGGGACTCGAAACGGGGTCTTGCTTGACGCTAGGCCAAAACTCTATCGACTGAGCTAATGGAGCTTCATGAGTCTCAAACTTGGAGTTGGTCTAACTTCCAAAGAATCTAAGTAGACTGCTAACTGCCACCATTACTTAATTTTTACAGAGACCCGAGCTCAACAAATAGTCAGTGGTGGAGCTGGTACGAATATTTGATGGGCCTTCGAAGAGAATCGCCAGTAACGGCGTATGTCATCCCGTGATGACACGAGATAACATAAATTTTGTTACTTCGGTAGTACTAATCACAGAAAGATGTTTACTGAAATTAAACTGGGTTCCAGTTAACGTACAAGTGCTGATAACAACAGCAATGCATGATATTCAGATACAAGCAAGTTATCATAAAATTTCATCAATATGATATTAATACCACACGTCAAGCATTTACATGTTTGATGTCTACAGGAAGGCTGTGCGTCCTTTCTTACCCGAGGCCAGCTTGTACTGGATGACGTAGTTTTGTATCTGCGTGTTCCCGCTGTAAGGCGCCGTCCAGGAGAGCTTCACCTGACGACTCTGAGCGTCCAGAACCCGGAGATTTTTTGGCTGCTCGGGCACCTCTGCGGCAGGAGGAGGAACAGGGTGAGAGAGGAACTGGGTTCTTGGGTATGGGAATGACATTTCCTCAAGGTTAATGGGGGTGTTATGTTTAAGTATAGAGATATATCATGGTATACCTAAACACCTGTCATATCACATTAATGATCACAAATTTTTTAACCACATGTTACATGCATAAGCTGCCTGTCCTCATTTGAAATATGTCCTTCCACTACAAATCATTCATTTTACTAAAAACATCAACGAACGGGAGAAAGTATCGTATATAGTGTACATATGTAATCATCCATCTTTTTCAAGACCTTAAATATAGGAGAAAATCACTGGGCCCGGATACACAACGTTTTGGCGACCAAAGACCTTTCGAACGTATTTTCATTAAGTCCCAGAAGCTGCGCAGTTAGCAGTGATTTATTGAAAACAAACTCTAAAGATAGAAACTCTGACGCTGTGCGGCCAATCTTAAGGCCGCCAGAGCTTTGTGTATCCGGACTTAAGATCTGCATTTCTTCGTAAACGAGGTCGACAGAGCTCACGCTCACCTTGCACCACGAGTTTGATGCTGGTCAGGTCACGCCCGAACAAGTTGGCGGCTTGGCAAGCGTACGTGGCCGAGTGACTTCGGGCCGAAGACAGGATGACAAGTTCGGAGACAAGACCTCCCTCTGCCAGTTCCTCGCGAACTTCCATCCTACGGGAGTGGTGGAGGGAAAAGCTAGGTCAGGGAGAACCACTATGGAGTGGCCTGTACTCGTTCATAAAGCACATTCTGCACTCAACGACTAATCCTTCTTCACTTCTCTTTAAATCGAAACTGTGGGCAATGAATTGCATATGATATCGTCACCGAGCTGTGTCCCTTTTCTCTAAAAAGCGGAAATTGATGTGAGGTTTTGCAAGAGAAAGCCTATTGAACCCTTTTCGCTGTGATAGTCGACTTGAATGCTTAATTCCTAAGTCATTAGGCTGCATGGCATCCTTTAGGATCACACAGGTATTGTATGAGAATACGGAAAATGTGAATATTCGCTGACTTTGAAACCCTGGTACTGAAACCGTTAAGTCATTTGATGCCGAAAGTTGAAACAGGAACGTAATAGGGGACTATAGAAAGAAATAAAAGTCAAACACGTTGAATAAGGAACAAATAAACAAAGCAAAATTAACTATAAAATAAAGAAATAACATCAAGAAAAAACTCGAACACTAAATGATTAAAGAGAATAATACGAGCTACTTGGCTACGAAACCAAACTTAAGCAAAACTTACATGAAGTGCAAAATAAGAAAATAATAAATGATAAATATCTGAACGAGGATGCCCTCCCGAGAAAGAGGTTTAAGGAGGAGGGAAATGAGGTGGAGAAGAGGTGGAGGAGGAGAAAGAGGAGGAGAAAAGGGAAGAGGAGGAGCAGGAGGAGGAGAAAGAGGAGGAGGAAAGGGAAGAGGAGAAACAGGAGGAGGAGATCAGGAGGGATAGGAAGGAGGAGGAGAGGAAGAGAAAGAGGGATAGACGAAGGAGAAGGGATAGGAAAGGAGCAGAGGAGAAAGAAGAGAGGGGGGGAGGACAGAGCTGCTCGCTCACATCTGATGTTAAGACGTTTCTCTAAAAGTAGTAAATTAAGTGATATGTGGGGTTGTTTCAGTTGTTATTCTAACGATAGACATTCTCTTGCCCTAATAAAGAATTCGAACATCCTGGCGATACACCAGATGAGAATTTTGAGCAAAGCTACAAATTGAAATTATCACTCACAACCTAATTCTTTATCTCAAGATATATTACACGGTGCCCCATAAAGAAGTTGACCGAAATTTGTGTTACCAGAATGAAGGGTCTTTATAGAAATAATAATAATAATAATTG
The DNA here is from genome assembly GCF_046742065.1 of Oratosquilla oratoria. Classification (NCBI taxonomy): domain Eukaryota; kingdom Metazoa; phylum Arthropoda; class Malacostraca; order Stomatopoda; family Squillidae; genus Oratosquilla; species Oratosquilla oratoria. The sequence continues at coordinate 27,392,874 of NC_134787.1, forward strand.
ATTATGATGATTGATGATTGATGATTGATGATTGATGATTGATGATTGATGATGATGATGATGATGATGGTGATGGTGATGGTGATGATGATGATGATGATGATGATGATGATGATGATGATGATGATGATGATGATGATAAACAACAACATGAGGAAGAACCGAGCTATACATCAGCAATTTAGCAGGAGTCGACTGCCAACTCAAAGAACACTGTCCTCCAACTGAGCGTCAACCCTTCCTTTTCCAAACTGTCGATTCTACGGTCAACCACGTTTATGTCGACGTGAGGTGGCTGTGTCTCGAGGCTGATATTCCTGTGAGGGAAACGTGTCTCTGACCAGTCCAACGAAGCTTGTGCTGTACCATGGCCCCCCATCATCCCTCCCGTAACCTTTTGGACCCCCAACTTCATGCTGAGGTTTCACCTGAAGGACTGGATCTCCTATGAGGAGCTAACCTGCAACAAGAACGGCTGCCGCTCATCCTGGAAGGCCATGGTGCTCATTTGGAGCGTAGATTTCTTTGAATTGGCGTTATGTACTCCATAAATTCCTAGCACACAATTCGGTCCCAGTTCTTGTTATGACCATGTGTGGCCCGCCCAATGTTTGTTGAAATTTTGTTCCGTCTTGGTGGTAACAAAAATTTAAGTCAATTTCTTTTTATGGGTCACCCTGCATATCACACTGCCTGTCGACTGATATTTCTATTTTTATTGTTATTGTTATTGTTGTTGTTATTGTTATTGTTTTGTTAGCGTTTTTACGTTATTACAAATATAACCTATTCTAACATTACGATACAATAAATAACATTATCAACGACACCATCCCTGCAACTATGAACATCCTCACTGCCAACACTTGCTACGCCATCTGAGTGTCTCAGCGGAGACGTCTGCTTACCTCGGCTCGGCGTGGGGGTCGAGGCGGCGTCCTTCGACGGACCAGAAGATGTCGATGGGGAGATCTCCTTTGGCGGCGCACCTGAGGCGAGCCGTCTCCCCGAGACGCACCACCACGCGACCTTGCTTCTCGGCGAAGTGCGGTGGGGCTGCGGCAGATGGAAAAGGTGTTCATAATTACTGACTTATAAGTGATAGTAACTCATGGGTGGCTGAAGGATCTGGGTAGTTAATGGTTATCGGTGGTGCTGGGTAATGGTTACTGTGGGTAAGTGGTGATTACTGAGAGCAAGTAATGATTATTGATAGGTAGTTTATGGTTGTTGCCGGATAGTTGATTGTTATCCATGGGTAGTCAATGGTGTTTGATGAGTAAGTAATGGTTACTAGTAGGAAGTTAATTGTTACTGATGCGGGTTAATAGGTAGGTAGTTATGGATGGTTTATTGGTGTTTAGATATGGGTAACTAGCAGTTACTCATGGGTATTCTAGCCCTTTCTTCCTTTGTCTTCATGGCGTTCCCTAAGCCAGAGCAAAGTCTCCCTTAGGAGTCATTTGACTCGAAAAGTTATGAAAATATTCTAACCAGCAAGAAATCAATGGTTGTGTATTTTTAGCAAACGTTTGTTGAAGGTGTGTAAAAAGTATGTTTGTTTAATAACTGCAATATTGGAAATTTATTAATATAAAATCGAGCACAGTAACAAAATAGATTAATTCTGGTTAAAGATTTCTCTTGCTATGCGGTGCTAAGTAAAGTATGCAATATGAGCTTTAACCAAACTTTTGACAAACTTTGAAAGAAAAAGTACTATTATGTCTCAAGTAAAATACCTAAAACTTTATAGACAGCGTTCTTTATGTATGATTTACGTGAATGTATATTTGAAATATCCTAAAGAAAAACGCAGTTTCATCACATACTTGAAAGTATGCATGGTATGTG
>NC_134787.1:27407227-27409727 GCF_046742065.1 Oratosquilla oratoria
TCATTATGTCATGATTGTAAATCAAAAAGATTTCTGGTGCCAACATCGATCACTGCAGGATTTTACTAGCTGCTTCCCTCCAATCCGACATCCTATACTTCACAGCCATTCTGATTAAACTGTTCTTTAGGAAGCATTTTATCCATCCCAACAGATTTGTTTTAATTCCTCATATGCATTTCAATTTCCGTATCAGGTTTTTTTGTGATAATTTAAAAGCTTTCTCCACATGCAAGTATACATGGACCTTGCACTCTTCTCTCTCCTGTAACACATCCACCGCTCTTGAGTGAGTGACTTAAAAATAAACTAATACAACACACATAACCCTCTCTTTCATGAATCACGATCTACTTTTTACCAAGAAGTTCCCATCTTGCATATAGTATGTTTATCTTTCACAATTATCTTAAACATATTAGCTATCATGCTGATCAAAGACACAGGTAAATAATCCAGGTGTTTCTGTGTGTGTGTGTGTGTGTGTGTGTGTGTGTGTGTGTGTGTGTGTGTGTGTGTGTGTGTGTGTGTGTGTGTGTGTGTGTGTGTGTGTGTGTGTGTGTGTGTGCATGTGTGTGTGTGTGCATGTGTGTGCGTGTGTGTGTGTGTGTGTGTGTGTGTGTGTGTGTGTGTGTGCATGTGTGTGCGTGTGTGTGTGTGTGTGTGTGTGTGTGTGTGTGTGTGTGTGTGTGTGTGTGTGTGTGTGTGTGTGTGTGTGTGTGTGTGTGTGTGTGTGTGTGTGTTTGTCTGTGTAATCGACAATTTCCTTCAGTTGAAGTAAGACTCCGAGGTAGGTATCATGAACAGATTTGCTTACCTGAACGTGACGGGAAGATCTCCTTCGAGGATTTGGCACGTGAGGGAAGCCCGGTTGCCCTCGCTCAGGATCTTGTTGGCAAAGGCGAAGGGCATGATCTTCGGAGGCACTGTGGGGGAAGAAAAAGGAGGGATGAGAGTCAGGAGGACCCGTGTCCTACGGAGGCTGGAGATACACACCAAGTGGAGAAGGAAATACTCCCTAATAATGGCATATAAATGGAATGGAGAGTTTGCCATCCCGCAAAGGAGATGTGAAGGCGAGGAAACTTGTTTGGGAGAGTAAAGCGTGGTATTTGCCTGCAGAAGCACTTGTGAGGAAAAAAGAAGTGAAAACGGGGATGGAATAGATATGGCGAGGGAAGGAAAGTGAGGAGAAGAGTATGGAAGGTAAGAGAAGATAAGAGAAGACAAAAGAATGGGAGAGAACGGAAGGGAACAGGAGGACACAGAAAGGAAAGGAAGAGAAGAGAAGGAAAGTGAATGAGGGAAAGAAAAAGAAAGGAGGAAAGGGAGAGAGAAAGGGAGGAGAGGGAAAGGGTAGGGAAGGGAAAGGAAAGGGGAAGAGTAGAAGGGAGGGAATAAGAGGGAAGTGTGAGGGAGGGGAAGAGAAAGGAAGGAAAGGGAGATGACGGGATTGGAAAGAGTCAAGGGAAGGTAGAGAAGGGGAAAGGGAGAGGAGTGGGAGAAAGGCAGAAGAGTGGCAAGACAGGGTAAAATGAGATAGTGGGAAAGTGCAGAAAGATTAGGGGACGGGAGAAGAGGGCAAAGGAGGGGACAGTAAGGGGATTTGGTCCGAAGGAAGAAGAGACGAGAGGAAAGTAGGGATGGGTAAAGTGGGGCAGAGAAGAGAGAGAGACGGGAAGAGAGAAGAAGGGAGGGGAGGAGAGGGAAAGGGAAAGGACGTTATGGGAGATGAAGGGAGGGGGAGAGAAGGCAAAGGAAGAAAAAAATGTTTACCTGTCGTGGGAGTCTCTGTAAGGGCCTGGAGATGATTATGGTGAAAAGTGTTTACGTTGGCGACTCACCAAAAGAAGAACGAGTTTATTCGGGTTATTCGTCACCAAAAGAAGAACGAGTTTATTCGGGTTGTTTGGGGACCGGGCCCGACGGGGTTCTCGAGGTGACAAACAGGATCCAGGGACGCTGCCGTCAGATCTAACGAAGTCACCCCCCGAAGGCGGAGGAACCTGTTTACTCGAGAGCTCTCTTCAGGTGCAAATTTGAAATTCTTCCCCCCGCTTCCGGGTTCCTTCTGGTTCCGGCTGACGTCAGATACGTTGAAGGAGCCAATGGACTACTTCCATAACTCTGAACTAAATCGAGTAAAGAATTTCGAAAACCTCTTCCAGTGGTGTATAGTCTTTGGATTACGTTCTGCCTAGCCCACAAACGATTTTAGTGAACTAAGTAAAGACCCCCCCCCCCCGAGGTGAAAAGCTCAACATAAATGCCTTCTAACACCCTCTTGTTCGAATCTAGTCCCGACTCTACTCCTTCTTTGACTTAATTCAACTCCTCGAGTACGGTGGCTCTTGTCGCCTCAGCCTCCCGGCCAAGCGACCTGAGGTCTTCCCCCAGAAGCTCTATATCATCCAGGAGGTCCTTTGGGGACCTCCTGGATAATATAGCTCAGTCAATCTACTTACGAGATCTCGGAAGTCTTCATACCACTTGGTAATGT
>NC_134787.1:27422227-27424727 GCF_046742065.1 Oratosquilla oratoria
CATAACACCAAGGGTTGAGTTGGAGGAAGCAAGACTCAGGACAAGCTAAATAGATAATATCAAATGGGCAATAATTCAGCAAAAGCTGTAGAAAAAATCTAAATCACAAGAATAATGAGATAGCCAACGGGATAGAAGTTGGCAAATAAAGATAATTTCTAAAGATGTTCGGATGAGAAGAGATGCAATAAAGGAATAATAAAAACAAGAATGTTAGTTCACGAAATTAAGACAAAAAATTGAGAAGTGAGCGGTACAGAAGAAGAAAGTTTCACTGTAGAGTAATGTCTAAGAAATTAGGGAAATGGAAGAAGAGGAAAAGAAGGAAAGATTTGCAAGAAAAGCCCTAGGGCCAGAGGAAATCTAAGATTAGATCATTCAAGAAAACAGAAGGCAACTGGGAGATAAGAAACATGAGCTGATTAATGTTCTTTAGAAAAAAGAAAAGTGCCAAGAGATTGGAAAAAGGTCAGTGTGGTTCCAATCTATAAAGAAGAACACAAAGAGAAACACCTGATTTGCTTAATTCTGTCCTTGACCGGCATGAAAGTAAAAAAAAAAAGATAAATAAATAAATAAAGAATTGTGAAAGACAGACGGACAAAATCTTTGGAATAGAGGAAGATCATTGTAGCTAACCAATTTGAATTAAGAAAAGGAAGGTCATGTGCTTTATCCAAGAGCAATTGACGCACTGCCAGAGAGAGAGAGATGGGAGATCTGCGAGTATCCTCTGAAGAAAGCTTTTGATAAATATCTCACAAAAGATTGATATGGAAACTGAAACATATGGAAGAACTTAGGAAAATCTACCAGAAGGAATGATCAGGTGCTTCCCGAACGGCAGATTACCATTGATGGTTGCAAAGTACGTACAGGATGTTAGGTTAAAGTGCAGGAACTGGTGGGATTCCACTGAGCTTATTATCACCACCAGTAACGTTCTTGATTGATCTACGTTCGTGATTTGATGAGTTGAACCAACAGTTACATTACACCAATCAATTTACTAATGATGCCAGAGCCAGGAAGAGGAAGAGATAAGGATGATTGTATGTTCTTTGTTTTTACAAGATCAATGGAGCCTGGCGTGAAAAAATAGATATAAATAAAAATAAACGTCAAATACATAAATTGGAAACAAAACGATTACAAAAGCAAAGGAAGAAAAATACCTTTTAGTACAAATAGTTGAAAATATGTCAACAGAAAAGCATATTATTACCGTAGGAGATATCTACGAATAGTTTACATACATAACAGCAGTATTCCACTATAGAGACGAGAAAATGAAAATAAAAATCGAAAATCTGAGGTGCCCAGATTGGACTATGGTGAAGTGGTGTGGTCCCCATTAAAAAAAAAAAAAAAAAAAAAAAAAAAAAAAAAAAAGCGTCAAGCAAAATGGTTCCCAGCTGAACTGAAAAAACATACGATAAAAGAACGAATAAGTTGGAATTGACAAAGTAAAAAGAAATAAAAAAGAAAGATGATACAACGGCAGTATTCACAACTATAAAAGTAGTATATACAATTTAACAAAAAAAGATCGCCTACTACGAGGAAGAAGAAAAATCAGAGAACATGGAAAGACACTGAAAAATCCAAGGTGTTTGAAGGACATCAAGAAATATTTTTCCTTAACCCATTTCCACCTATAACAGCAAATTTGATACATTTAAAGAAAAGTAAATTTTGATCAGTTATTGCCCGCATATTACAAATAAGTAAGCACATTTTAGTAAACACACACGCGCGCGCGTGCACATACTCATATGCACACACACACACACACACACACACACACACACACACACACACATACACAATCATATATATATATATATATATATATATATATATATATATATATATATATATATATGTATATACATATACATATACATATACATATACATATACATATATGCATATATATATATATATACATATATGCATATATATATATATACATACATATATATATATATATATATATATGTATATGTATATATATACATACATACATATATAAGAGGATTTTGAAAATTATGAGGAACAAGAGGAACAAGAGGAACAAGAGGAACAAGAGTAAAAAGAGGAGGGGGAGGGAAGAACAGGAGGACATACCCAAGGAGGAGATGGAAATGAAGAAGGAGGAAAAAAGGAGAGAAGAATCAAGAGAAGGAGGAAGACAAAGGAGAGGAGGAAGAAATGGAGGAAGATCAGGGTGAATAGGAGAAGGAGGAGATGGAGGAAAAGGAGCAGAAGGAAGAAGAGAGGTGAGGAAGAGGAAAAGGAAGAAAAGGAGGAGGAAGAGAAAAAGGAGGAATAGGATGAGGGGCAGAAGAAGGAGAAGACAACAATGAAAAGATGAAAAGAAGTAAGGTAAGGTGGAGAAGAGGAGGAAAAGAGAGGAATGTGAGTAGAAGAAGACAAGGTAGAATGAAGAAGGGAGGAGGAGGAGGTGATAAAAACAAAGAAAAGGAATAAGAAAAGG
>NC_134787.1:27429727-27432227 GCF_046742065.1 Oratosquilla oratoria
CTACTAACACAGAAATCACTCCAAATGAAATATTCAGGATTAATAAAAGCGTAAGTACCATGGGACCTGACCAATTTGTTTTCGCCGACGCCTCCCCATCAGATACACTTTGGTCTTCGTGGACGGGACCAAGAGGGTTAATGATAATCACTTGTGCTAGACACATCCATGTTCTCCCTCTCGTTGTCTACAGTCCGCTCCATCGGATACACTTTGGCCTTCGTGGACGGGACCAAAAGGGTTAATGACAATCACTTGTGCTAGACACATCCATGTTCTTTCTCTCGTTGTCTACAGTTTGCTCCAAAGAACTACATTGCCAAAGTACGCACTTTCGGTCCATAATGAAGTAGCATGTCATACAACAAACACACAAGGAGACAAATGAAATAAACAAATCAAATGACCAGTTGGAAAGACATAGCAGAATGTTTCTTCGATGTTTACTCGTATTCAAGTAAATTTTGAATCTTTCAAGTAAACTTTCTTTTATCGTCTCATTCCCGTCCTCATCTTATTTCTATTCCTCCAAGGCCTCCACAGGCTTCTACTCCAATTTCTTCCTTCCCTCCTGGCCATCCTCATTCTGATCCTGAGCCTGCCTCTTCTGCTATTTCTCCTCCCCCTCTTCCTCCTCCTCTTCCTCCTCCTCCTCCTCCTTTTCTCTTTTGTCACCTTGATAATGGTTACTTGGACAACAGCTAAGAAGACCATTCTGTGAGGCGCAAACAACGAGGGAAGCGGACCCCCATCTGGACGCTGGCCACGTAGGTACTTTGGCGCGCCACTCTACGTGAGGAGTCTCCTGGGTCGCCGGGGGAGGAACAAGACTAAAGGAAACGGGGCCCAAGGCTTCAGACTTCGTCGGGACTTCTTAAGCGTTTGGGCCAAAGACGCCACTGAGACGGGAGTGGGGGGAGGAGGGGGGAGGGGAGGGTTGGGGGAGAGGGTGGTGGAAGGAGGGGGAGGAGGAGGGGTGGAGGGGGAGGGGAAGGGGAAGGGGGAGGGGTTGGTGGGTGGAGGGGGGTGGTGTGCCGCCATCCATGCCCTCACCCCCCCCCTCCCGACACCCTTAGAATGGTACATTCATCCCCTATCTCTTTTTATCGATCTATAAGTATATCTATCTTTATCACAAACGTATAACGTATAAACATGTAGACACACTTACATACACACACACGCACGTACACACACACACACACACACACACACACAAACACGCACGGACACATACACACACACACACACACACACACAAACACGCATGTACACACACATACGAACATACACACACAAACACACACACACACGCGTGCGCGCGCGTGCATACAAATGCACATACAAATAATAAACTTCACTCCCTCGTTTTCTTTGTTTATTATCGTTACATTTTCGATATGGTGGGGCTTGCTGACCGAAACCTTCTGATGTCTGCAATGTTGATTACATAGTAGACCGCGGCAATCGCTCTACAAACCACAACGCTTAATGGCTGTAGCGTAGTGTTAATCATAATTCACCAAAATTATGCCTTTATGATTGCTCATTTCACGAAGCACGTCAAAATCCATTTACGTATTTGATTATCAGAATAACACTTCACATAATTGTTTTGTATTTTTATTGCTTCGGTTATTTACTCAGCCACCTGTCTGTTCCATAATAATACTTAATTTGTTAATGTGATAACTTGAGTATTTCATATAAATGTTCATATTTCTTTTGATTTTATTATATATATTTTTTTTACTGAATTGTTGTATTTATTCATTTCTTCAACTTATCAAACGCCAGCAGGTCTTTCATGGATGAAATGGTCTCCTTTGCGAGTCCTCTTTCACTATAAACAGATTCATTTACGCCTCAGGAGAGCTCATCCTCTTTCTGTCTCGATTTTTCCTTCGCCCAGTAATTACTCCTTCTTCTACCCATCACATGACAATCGTCCTTGTTCTGATTTTTTTTCCCTCCACCGCCTCCACTTTCTCTCTCTCTCACTCTCTATTATATATATATATATATATATATATATATTATATATATATATATATATATATTTGTGTGTGTGTGTGTCCATATCTCTCTCTCTCTCTCTCTCTCTCTCTCTCTCTCTCTCTCTCTCTCTCTCTCTCTCTCTCTCTCTCTCTCTCTCTCTCTCTCTCTCTCTCATTTATCCCTGTTCTCCTTTTTTCTCTCTTTTCTTTCTCTCGCCTGCTGTACTCTCTTTTTCTTGCCTGTTTTCTACTCCTCCTCTTCCTTCTCTTCTTTTTTTACTTTCTCCTGATTCTTTCTCTCTCCGTTTTCTGCATCCTTGTTCGTTTCCTTTTCCTATTTTTTGTTAACGAGGTAAACGTCTCCTGTTATGATGTCGCTTTTTTAACTATATTCTTATTTATTGTGAGCATTTTAATCTTCTTCCTGAGTCCAGTAACCCTCTTGAACCCTTTCCTCTTTCCTCTTCCCCTCCTTGCTCCTGTTCCTTTTCCCTTCTAATTTT
>NC_134787.1:27437227-27447227 GCF_046742065.1 Oratosquilla oratoria
AAAAAAAGCATAGGGGACATCAAATGGACGGAATTTGCAGCAAAATGTGCAGCCATAAAGAGCTGCCCCAGGTCATCCGGTGACCAGACGTCCAACAGCTTCGTCACACCCTTCCTGACTTGGTGCCGGTTTTCTTTTTTTTTTTCTTTTTTTTTTCTTTTTTTACACAACTTAATGGAGAGAATGAATGAATGAAGGTGGATGAAGTGAACAAGAGAGGGTGACCGAGGATGAAATGGATGGATGGGGTAAAAGGGGCGTTCAGAAAGTGAGGGGTGTCTCTTGAGGAAGAAAGGGAGAGGACAGAAGATAGGGGTGAGTGGAGAATGGTTTTATATGGATGATGCTGTGATGCATGGAGGGGTGGGCTGAGATGGGGGTGTAGGTGGTGGTTATGTGTGAATGATATTTTGACGCAGCCCGAAGGGATTTCTCCCCGTTTTCTCTTTTTCTGTATGAGGAGACAGAGAGGGGGGTCGCCGATTAAATGGAGCTGCCTTGCTGTGGATGTACTGTGTCTTGCTGCATTGCTTCTGAACCAGGGATACTGGAGAGATGCAGGGATGACACGTAATCCAGGAGTAGCCAAGAAAAGAGAGAAGGAGGGAGGAGAGGAGAATGGGAATGGAGTGAGTGGGCATGAAATGGACGGGAGTGGAACTATACCTTATGACTTTGGCTCCCTTCTTTGTATGGGGGAAAAAGCCCTTGATATATATATATATATGTATGTATGTATGTATGTATGTATGTATGTATGTATGTATTTATTTATTTTATTTTTATTTTTATTAATTATTTCTATTATCATCTTTATTATTTGTATTACTTTTCATCTTTATTATATTATTATTATCATTACTATTTTTATTATTATTGTTTTATTGTTATTATTATATTATTATCATTATATTACTACTATATTGTTATTATTATAATCTTATTAACATTATGTTATTCTTATTATATTATATTATTATATCATCATTATATTATCTTTATTATTATATTATCATTATATTATTATATCATATTATATTATATTATATATTACATTATGTTATTATATTACATTATATTATCATTGTCGTTATTATATTATTCTTATCTTTATTATCATTATCATTATTATTATTGTTATTACCATTATCATCAAAATTATTACTATAATTTTCATTATCTTTATTATTATTATTATCATCATTATCATTATTGTTACTATTATAAGAACAATAGTAACAATGGCAGGCATTAATCGTGTCCTTCAGCTCATCATGTGTTCTCCCTCGCAAAGTCAATTTAGGAGGTCTCTGTTCTTAATCATATTATCATTCATAATTTTCCTGATGGTCCTCCTCTTCCTCTCCTGCCCCTGCTCGCCTCCTCCTCCTCCTCCTCCTCGTCTCCATAATCATCATCCTCCTCCTCCTCTTCTTCTTCCTCATCTTCTTCCTCCTCGTCCCCATCCTCATCCTAAACTTCGTGTTGGCATAGCTACAGCTTGGGCCGCATCTCCACAGCCCCATCTCCACATCCTCCACAGCCTCCACAGCTTCCACAGCCTCCACAACTGCTACTACACAGCCACCACAGCCGCCGCGCCCGCAATGTTGTGTCAGAGGCTTTGCTGTAGCCGATATTAATGACGCTGACGGCGAGGAATTCAACGATGATTAGGAGGACGAGGAGGAAGAGGAAGAGGAGAAGAAAGATGAAGTGGAAGGGAAATTGGAAAAGAGAAGCAGAAGAGGGAAAAGAGAGCCGTCAAAAGGAGAGGGAAGGAAGATTTCGATAACGATGATGATCATCATCATTATCGTCATCGTCGAGGAAACCGTTGTCATCGCCATCATCACGTCTGGCTAAGAAAAGAGGAAGAGGTCGGTTCCGATGCGTAGTGGGGTCTCGATCAGTCTTGGCCTCTTCATGAATGGGGTCCAGGGAGACACTACTTCAGAAGCATACCATCAGCTGCCCTCAGGAAGAACAAATTTACACAAAAACCTCGTCACACTGAAGAGATCAAGCAAAACACCCTCGAGGTAATGAATTTTCGATAAAACTAAACAAGAATCTTTGATGATGAATCTCACCAAAGCCGCTTTCACCAAGGAATTCGTCGATAACAATGATCAAGTCATCACCAGAGATCCGGGTTCAATCCCCAACGGCTACTCGTAAATGTAGCTTAATACTACTGTTGTAGCACTTGGGGCAAGGGTGGTGTTTCACCCTCAGATTACTATCTTATTTCGTCATCTCCCCACTTCATACTGTATACCTTGTGAAATTACTTTTACATTTTAGTGACAACAGACGACCACATGTTCAAATGTACTTGTGTACTTCCTGTAGTACACCGACACTAGTGCATAACATGTACTTCATACACGATATGAACTCCATGCCATCCATGTTTCAAAGATATCACATGTACTCTATGTAGTACATGTACATTTAGAACCCTGGGGCACTACTATGTACCCTATACACTCCGTAGAGAACATGTACCCCATCTGTTACATGTACTAATCGTACACACGCACATCTCCGACGTCACTCACGTGGCTAACTGAATGAGTTAAGACGACTACACTAGCCTGAGGAGCAGGCGACCGCAACATAACGGTTTACTCCAATATACATGAAGAGGAAACCCTACCTGGCAACTCGACAGGAGGAGACAGAGGCCTTCAGAGGCGAGCGTTGGCCGCGCGTCCGCCGATGAAACATTAATCGAGTAGTTCGGAGATAATCCGTTACCGGAAGAGAACTCCCGTGATGGATTATGAATTAGGCTTCGCGTGTCCCTTTCGTGACAGCAAGTGGGTAATATGCTCTAATAGGACAGTGATAGGCGGCTGGGGAACGCGTCGACACGGGATATAGAAGCCTCCCCCTTACCCCCTCACCCCCGAGTCGTAGTGGTGGAAGTCATCCAGTTCAAAGACCTAAGAAACCAAAATCGATCGTCAGACGAAGATCTGTGATTTTCAAGTCGTCAGGGTAAATGTAAATGAGACATCGGAGCCTTTAGGGACAAAAAAACGAAAAAAAAAACGAAAAAAAAAAGTCATTAGGGGCAGAGAACAAAGAGGTCGAAATCGCAGTGGCGAAAGAACTGTGACGACGAAAGAAACCTTTGCGGCCAAGGAACTGTGAATCCGAAATAATTTAAGTGAATAAATAAATTAATAGATAAATAAATAAATAAATAAACAAATAGAAATAGAAGATTATAAAAATAAGAAGCTTTAGACTTTATGGACTCTTACATTTGTTAAAAAGCTATATATACAGTAATTCCGGGCCTTATAGTAACCCCTCCTTTAAAAAAAAAAAAGGAATGGGAAAAACTAAACTGAGAATAAGAAAGAGAAAACGTAAAGTGTTGGCAGAAGGAAAACTGCTGCATCTGACTGGCAACCCACGAAAGAGGGAAATAATATTCCCCCAGAGTGCCCTCACGTCTTCACGTCATCCGACCAGCAGATCACGGAGCGCCATTCAAGAAACGAAAGAGATGGGAGAAGGTGTTAATACGGATAAGCCAGGATAAATATAAGCAACAAACAAAAGGTTTTCTTCTCTTCCAAGAAGAAAGCATAAGTATGGAAACAGCTGAGGACTAGTAAGCTGAAACATCACAGTGAATTTTTTACTGAATAAAGGGACTTCGTGAGAGATAATGTTTACTCCAATCTCATAACCAATGCTTACATGTCCATATCAAGCAATCTTCTAAATACACACACGACACACCACACACACACGAATACACACACACACACACACACACACACACACACACACATATATATATATATATATACACATATATATATATATATGTACATATGTATATATATATATACACACACATATATACATATATATATATATGTATGTATATATATATATATATATATATATATATATATACATATATGTATGTATGTATATATATATATATATATGTATGTATATGTATGCATATATATATATATATATATATATATATATAGAGAGAGAGAGAGAGAGAGAGAGAGAGAGAGAGAGAGAGAGAGAGAGAGAGAGAGAGAGAGAGAGAGTTTTTTCTTCTATAAGGGAGGTAGCCAAATCAAAAGCACGTACCTACTCCCACCCATTCCACCCCCCTTTATGGGCGTCTATCGTTGTAAATACCTGAAGTGAATCGCTAGTAACGGCGAGTATCAACCAAATAATTCCGAGAGTAGCTCTCGGGGACTGTGAAACTTAGGTAAGGACGGCAGTTAGGAATCTACCTAGAATCTTCGGGAGTTAGTTCAACTCCAAGTTAGAGAGCTTATGTAGTTCCCACGGGTCAGTCGGTAAGGCGTCGGTTTAGCAATGAGAGGGACCTCGGTTCGAACCCCGGGGCGACTGTCGGAATTATTTGATTGATACTCGCTGGTACTAGTGATTCATTCGATATATATGTATATATATATATATATATATATATATATATATATATACGCGTGTGTGTGTGTGCGTATGTATGTGCATGTGTGTGGTCATGTATATGTTGTATGGATGATTATGAAGCATAAGCAAGCAATTGAACATCCTGAAGATGATTAAGTTGTGACGTGACCACCAAAGCTGGAGGACATGGGACTTGGAGAGAGATTACCTTTGTGGAGTTACGAGACAGAAGTATGTTTGAGCTCTTTGGTTTTATTCATAAAAGTTCTGAAAATGGCCAGTCTTCTTATCTCACAATCTCACACTCACCACCGAAAACATCGGTGTCCATTTCACAGTGTTCTCTAGTTTGATGTCTTAATGGCGCCGCAGTGCATATGGTAAGTGAGATATCTAGAACGTTTGGTTAAATTCACTTTACTGTTTGTGTTATGAAGTTTACAGTCCTCTGACTAATAAACGATTCCATACACTACGAAATTCCGCTGCCGAAGGTGTTAAGAATGTGGTCGTATAGTTCTTGAATTGGATGTTGAAAGTTCTTTTAGAAAGATTGTAAGTAACCAAATCAAGCTACTGGAATGGTAGATCTCATATTACTTCCACAGGTAGTTTCGTAACAAGGGCGTCTTACATGCAAATAACACTTTTCGTAACCCGAAAACCTTGGTAGAAAAAGATACTTTTTTGTATCAGTAGACGCGAGAACCTATTAGGTTCTTCTATGACGGTACACCTGGTAATAGAAAGCGGGAGAGCTACTCTTCTAAAAGGCCACAACTGTCGTATAAAGGTAACATTTTTACCAATTGTTGGACGGAATTTGTTTCCCCGGCATAGACCGAGGCTGGGTGTCAACCCCCTTCGACCTTTCTGAAGATATTATGGAAGCAATGATAGCCGTCGCATCCAATCTCTGTGTTGAAAAGGAACACTCAGGTTCTTTCAAAAGCTTTTCTTAGTTCCTCGAACTCATTATAATCTCCGACACACACACACACACACACACACACACACACACACACACACACACACACACACACACACACACACACACACACACACACACATACACACACCCACACCCACACACACAAACACACACACACATATACACATTCAAACACACACACACACACACACACACACACACACACACACACACACACACACACACACACACACATCTTGTGGCGCTGTGGTTAGAGTTCTCGCCTGCCACTGCGGGGTGTTACTCCAACTCTCGTGGGCGGAGAGCTGTGTGTGTGTGTGTGCGTGCAAAGTCACAGTATACCCATAGATCGGTCATACGAGCTCTGACCTCTCTTCCGGGAGGTTAATAACTGTCGATCACGAGTCCAACACGTGATCGAAGACTATGGTGAATCACACATACGAGTGTGTGTGTATATATATATACATATATATATATATATACAGTATATATATGTATATATATATATATATATACATATATATATATGTATATATATACAGTATATATATATATATATATATATATATATATATATACATATATAAATATATATATGTATATATATACGTATTTATATATATATATATATATATATATGTATATACATATATACATATATATATATATATACATATATGTATATATATATACATATATATGCATATACATATATATATATACATATATATACAGTACATATATATGTAATATGTATATATATGTATATATATATATATATATATATATATATATATGTATATATATATATAAATACCAATGGCTTTTTCCCCCTTACAAAGGAGGTAGCCAAAAAGCAAATTCATATAATCCACTCCCACCCATTCCATCCCCACATAATCAACTCCTATCCACCCACCTCGCTCCCTTTTATCTTGGCTCCTCCTGGATGACGGGTCATCGCCCACTGCCCCGGGTCAGACCCAATGTAGCAAGACACAGCACATTCATATCAAGGCCGCTTCATTTAATCCCTTCGGGCTGCGTCAAATTATTTTTTCACACATACTCCCTCGCCCCCACCTCACCTCCCACCCACTCCCTTCCATACATCATAGCAAGTGTGTGGGTATCTGTTTGTGTTTGTGTATGCGTACGTGCGTGCATGCGTGCGTGTGCGTGTGTGCGTACGTGTGTGTGTGTGTGTGTGTGCGTACGTGTGTGTGTGTGTGTGTGTGTGTGTGTGTGTGTGTGTGTGTGTGTGTGTGTGTGTGTGTGTGTGTGTGTGTGTGTGTGTGTGTGTGTGTGTGTGTGTGTGTGTGTGTGTGTGTGTGTGTGTGTGTGTGTGTGTGTGTGTGTGTGTGTGTGTGTGTGTGTGTGTCTGTCTGTCTGTCTGTCTGTGTGTCTGTGTGTCTGTCTGTCTGTCTGTCTGTCTGTCTGTCTGTCTGTCTGTCTGTCTGTCTGTCTACCTGTCTGTCTGTCTGTCTATCTGTCTGTCTGCCTGTCTGTGTGTGTGTGTATACGCACGCGCTCTCGTGAAACTATAGGAGCAATTACGTACACCCCCACTCACACAGATGTGCGTATACAGCCATCACGTGTCAAAAGAGGAAAATGCTAAATGGGCAAAATATACGTGGAGAAGGACTGTTACTGATGAAGCACAAAAGTAATTGCATGGGCGAGGCATCGCATTGGAATAAGTGATTGGCAAGTGCCAGACGATGACCGATGATCACCTGCCTGAGTGATGGACGAACATAATGTGACTTAAGTCGATTAGGTGAGGTGAACAGTGAAGGGGGTGGAAAGTGGAGATTGGGGGAATGGGGGAAGAAAGGGGAGGCCTTTGGGGGAAGGGGGGGAGGAAGGAAGGTGACGTTACATTGCGACGTGGGTGTACGAAACAAAGCAAAAATAAAAAAAACGAGAAAAAAAATTCTTTCTCATAATTAAACTCCATGGTACAGGCGCATTATCATGCTCGTGGTAAGTATGTTAGTTTTCTCAAGTGCTTTGAGAATCTTTGTCATCTCGGGACCATTCCGAGTAGGTACTTCTCATCTCGGGGCCATTCCCAGTAAACACCTGGGTTGTGAGAGCATAAGCGGGCGGGCTGGCAACCATACTTTTCGAGGTAAACCAGACTTCTAAGGTCGTTCGTGTGCACAATGAAAATATAGTAAAGTACTTACTGCCCGAACAGCACTTGTTGTCTCTCTCTCTCTCTCTCTGTGTGTGTGTGTGTGTGTGTGTGTGTGTGTGTGTGTGTGTGTGTGTGTGTGTGTGTGTGTGTGTGTGTGTGTGTGTGTGTGTGTGTGTGTGTGTGTGTGTGTGTGTGTGTGTGTGTGTGTGTGTGTGTGTGTGTGTGTGCTTGTGTGTGTATGTGTGTGCGTGTGTGTGTTTGTGTGTGTGTGTACAAAATAGTGAGGTGTATTGGTTAGACAACAGGTGAGGGTCAGCTTCATAGAAAATGGACATGGCGCCACGTCAGGCCAATAAATAATTTACGAATTGGTCTTGAATAAAACAGTAAAGTTCGGTTATGCATAGGATTCCAATGGTTCCTGATCCTCGTCGTCACACGACTCGTGATAGGATAGTGTTTTGGCCCATCTACTCCACCTCACGAAGGGGAGCGATTGAGCTCCATTATGTCAATATAACAATTGCATCTATTGTATAAAATCGATAATGAATGGAACTTTATCCCAATACTAAGACGGACTAGGATTAATGGTCACAACACGATCAGGTCATTCAGCTATCTTGTTTTGGTTAATACTGGGCAGTTTTATGCTCGGATGGGGATGCGAACTCAGGAGTGATGTGGGGGTCTCCCTTTAACGAAAAATCCTTTAAGCGCAAATCACAACCCCTCAGCTTCGCGAATCGTCTTAGTCCTTAACCAGAACGAAATATGAAAACTGGAGCAGCAGTCTCTCCAATGAGCAAGATATACTCGAAGGAAATTGATAAAGTAATCCACACGAAAATATCTATTTTGGCGGCCGCCGCGTCAAGCTTCCCAGATTGGCGAAAAGAAAAAAATAGTCTAGGTTTGAACATGAAAAAGAAATTATGCGAAAAAGAATCTTACCCTCACAGAGCTTTTTCAATACTTTCTAAAACTTTCCACAGCGACAAGCAACTTAAAAGTTCTATTTAGTCTTCCAGCAAGCGACTCTACTCAAACCCATCCGCGGGAAATATTCCTTCTGTGGTGAACACCAATGAACCTTTCCCAGCAATCTGGAGAATATATTATTTTAAAACCAGCTGCCACCGGCCCATTTTATTCAGAAAAAAGAAGACCCTTCCACAGACAGTGGTAATGACCTTTAGGAGTGACAACAATCTAACTTGAATTAGAACACGGCAGCAGCACCGCTGAAAAACGAAATAAACTTCTTCTTTTTTCCATAGGTATACCGCCCAAGTCTTGCCCCATCCCCTCACGCCAACCACTCAAATAAAACGGGAAAGAGGAAAGTACTATTGAATCAGATAAGTTGAAATTTTAACTGACAAATGAGGTCCCACCCTCCTTTCTTCAAACCCACGAAGCACCTAATCACATAAATATAATGAGTTACATTGAATGATGTCATTATATGAAAGAGGAGAGTTGATATATATTACTTATACGATAGTAACAATGGTATACGCGAAAAGACCTTTAAATAAGAGGAGATGAAAACCAAATACACTATCGTGGTTACCTCTTATCAATACTGTGGTATAAACTATCAATTAAATATTGGTGCTTGTCTGCACCCAAAAAATTCATTTATACGTTTGTGTTCACAGAGTTACGGCAAGTGGCCATCACTGGTAGCCTTCTGGAACGAAACAGAAACTTCCGTAATTACAAGTCTGAATCGATGCAGAACGCGCCATGATGGTACACTAATTATAGATCTGATGTGACTTTTGATGAGAGTGGCGTTGAGGAATACGAAAGAGACGCGTGAAAAGAATCACTGAATCTTGAGAACAGTACCACCTGTCATTGTTAGTTATTGAGGCTCACAGAAGATGAAGTTCACTGATTACAAAAGGCGTTCACTGATGACGAAACCCTGATCTTAATTCCAATGACCACAGGTAACTTCTTCCTTCTCTGGAAGTCTTAGCACATAAGGCAAAGGTGACGTCTCCAGGTGCGGATAAGTTTCTCCTAGAGAGGCTCACAAGAATGTCGATGAAATGGGATGTCGTTTCATGCCAAGTGTTCAGTCCCTCGACAGAATAAGATCAGCTGGCGACAGCGAGAACAAGACTTACATGTTACTGGATTGAAGATTTCTAGTATCGACCTTGGATATTTTCGTTCTCACTAAAAGAATTTTTTTTTTTTTATAGTGATTGACCTTTAAGCACATAATAGGATAGTCAAATCTTATATAATTCCAGGTCTAATTATCCGAGGGATTTATATATTAGTAACCTCCTTCATTCCTTAGTCCATCCATAATCTGGATTTAGCTGTAATGAAATATCTAAAGACCAGTAGGTATCACTGAGACAGGCAAGAGATAGGACAGTCCTTTGCAAACAAGATCAAATGTGATCAAGTCTACGGACATGTATAAC
>NC_134787.1:27469727-27482227 GCF_046742065.1 Oratosquilla oratoria
ACGTGTTAGAGGAAGGGCAGTGATCTCAGTCCCTTTATGAACCAGGGATGCCGTGGAAAGGCCAAAAGAGAGTTTCATAAGAGATTAAATAAACAAAGGCAACACTAGTGGTAATTGTGATGGAAGGGTGGTGTTAGTAGTTGTAGAGGAAGTAATACTAACGGTAACTGTTATGGAAATAGTAGTAGTGCTCGTAGCACTAGTTGTAATACTAATAGTAGTAGTAGTAGTAGTAGTAGTAGTAGTAGTAGTAGTAGTAGTAGTAGTAGTAGTAGTAGTAGTAGTAGTAGTAGTAGTAATAGTGGTAGTGGTAGTAGTACTAGTAGTAGTAGTAGTAGTAGTAGTAGTAGTAGTAGTAGTAGTGGTGGTGGTGGTGGTGGTGGTGGTGGTGGTGGTGGTGGTGGTGGTGGTGGTGGTGGTGGTGGTGGTGGAAGTGGTGGTGATAGAGGAAGTAGTAGTAGTAGTAGTAGTAGTAGTAGTAGTAGTAGTAGTAGTAGTAGTAGTAGTAGTAGTAGTAGTAGTAGTAGTAGTAGTAGAGTAGTAGTAGTAGTAGTAGTAGTAGTAGTAGTAGTAGTAGTAGTAGTAGTAGTAGTAGTAGTAGTAGTAGTAGTAGTAGTAGTGGTAGTGGTAGTGGTGGTGGTGGTGGTAGAGGCAGTAGTAGTAGTAGTAGTAGTAGTAGTAGTAGTAGTAGTAGTAGTAGTAGTAGTAGTAGTAGTAGTAGTAGTAGTAGTAGTAGTAGTAGTAGCAGCAGCAGCAGTAGCAGCAATGCTGATGGTGGTAGTAGTATTAGTAACAGAAGCAAAAGGAGAACAAGAGAAAGAGGAAGGTTAAAAGGATGAGGAAGCAGGGAAGAAGAAAGGAGGAAGAAGAAAGAAGGTAGGAGAAATAGGTAAGAAGGGAAGGAAAGAAGGGAGAGGGAAAGATATGAACGAAACAGAGGGAACAAAAAGTTTGAGAATAAGCAGCAGAACTAAGAAATAGAAACAAAAAGGAAAAAAGAGCAGAAGAAAAATGAACGCGAGAAGTAAGAAAAATGAGATAAAAACAAAACAAGAGCAAAAAAGTTCAATGGTAAAAAAAAGAAGTTGAGAAGTTTGTGCCAAGAATCACTCAACGGTGTCCAAAGATGCCACTTTTGCCCGGATTGTTTTGACAAGCGGCAGAATACATGAAGAAATAGAAGTGTTGGTAAAGACCAGTACAAGTCCGGATGAGGTGGATTGAAAAGAAATACAAACGCTCGCCATAATAAAGACTCGGTGAAAAAGAATACAGACTGAGCTACCCAAGTGCCGTCAGGGGAACTACCAGGTCGTAGTCCAAGTCGTTCCTTTTGTACGGTCCGGGTGGCTCAAAACTATCGTCTCTGCTTCATAATAAGCAGTCGCTAAGGCAAAGGTTCGTGTACTTGCGGTGCTTATTTCAATTTGTCACAATGACATACACACACACACACACACACACACACACACACACACACACACACATATATATATATATATATATATATATATATATATATATATGTACATATTTAAATATATGTACATACGCTAACAGTTAAACACGAATATACACCTAAAATCTGCATCAACCCAAGCAATTAAACAGATAAAACCCGCCATGCAGAGGAGGAACATTGTTGTGTTTCCTCCGACTGAGTTTGTCCCGTGACGGACCCAACTCGAAGAACATCGTTGTCAATGTTGTGAAGTCGGAGACATAAGACTCGATCCCCGTCAACTTGATGCAAAGTTTCGAGCTCGCGGTGTTCGACGCCAAATGAATAGATTCCCCTGTCGTCATTCAAGGGGTTGGTTGGGTGAGTGGTTAGGTCATCGGCTGGTATTTGAGTGTGAATGATTATGAATGTGTGTGTGTGTGTGTGTGTGTGTGTGTGTGTGTGTGTGTGTGTGTGTGTGTGTGTGTGTGTGTGTGTGTGTGTGTGTGTGTGTGTGTGTGTGTGTGTGTGTGTGTGTGTGTGTGTGTGTGTGTGTGTGTGTGTGTGTGTGTGTGTGTGTGTGTGTGTGTGTGTGTGTGTGTTCTTGTTTGTGTGCTTTTGTCTTGGTGATGCCTGACAAGGTGGTGGCAGTGTCATGATAGTGGTAGCTGTGACTGTAGTAGTGGTGGTATTGGTGGTGGCGTCGGTGGTGGTGGTGGTGGCGGTTGCGGTGGCGGTGGTGGTGGTGGTGGTGGTGGTGGTGGTGGTGGTGGTGGTGGTGGCGTCGGTGGTGGTGGTGGTGGTGGTGGTGGTGGTGGTGGTGGTGGTGGTGGTGGTGGTGGCGTCGGTGGTAGTGGCGTCGGTGGTGGTAGTGACGGTGGCATCGGTGGTAGTGGTGGTAGTGGTGGTGGTGGAGGAACACATTTCATTAGTAGGCACCCCTTAATACGCAGACTCCGTCCGTCCGTCCGTCCGTCCGTCCGGTCCGTTCCTCGTGTTCGCCGGACAAGCGGACGAGCGCGCGAGGGCCCTAATTGCCTTCAGGACGAAGCGACTGGTAGTACACCACACCCAAACGTAATTACGAGATCTCGTACAATCCAACAGCCATTTACTCGCGCACCTAATTCCAACCCATCCCTCCCCCCACCACCACCATTCCCCCCAGCCCTACACACTCCCCCCCAACTCACCCGTGCTCCCCAAACACCCCCAACTCCTTCCTCCCTAACCCCTCTTTACCCCCCTCCCCTCCCCCTCAGCTCCCACGCTTTGGTCACGATGAGATGGTTGGGGGAGGGGGGCAAGGGGGAGAAGGGAGGGGGAGAGGGGGAGAGGGAGAGGGGAGAGGAGAGGGGGGAGAGGGGAGAGGGGAGCGACCGTGAAGTGTAGTTTGTGGGACTGTAAGAGTCCCACAATTAAATTGTAGTTGTTTGAGGTCTATTTAATTAAGTTCATCGCTACAGCCTCATGTATATATATATATATATATATATATATATATATATATATATATATATATATATATATATATATATATATAAACAGATATCTGGATAATCTTCATAGCGGTGGAGAGTTTAGAAAATATATACTTAAAATACCACACCAAAAGATTCCTCACCTTTTACTTTTACTTATAAAGTAGGTATAGACAGCAGACTGTAATTTTTAAGTTTACTAGTCTATTCAATTTCCTATGGTCATGCACTTTTTTATAGTATATCTCCTTCCCATCATATATATATATATATATATAAATATATATATATATATATATATATATATATATATATATATATATATATATTCTTTTCTCTTTTTCCCTCTCACATTCACTCTCCCTCTCTCTCTCTCTCTCTCTCTCTCTCTCTCTCTCTCTCTCTCTCTCTCTCTCTCTCTCTCTCTCTCTCTCTCTCTCTCTCTCTCTCTCTCTCTTTATCTCCCTCCGCTCCCCCGCCATATTTTTCTTTTTCCCTCTCTTTCTTTTCCACCTACCATATCTCTGTCTGTCTCTGTCTACCCTACCCACCTGCCATATCTCTTTCTCTCTCTGTCTCTCTCTTTCCCTCTCCTCCCCTTATCTACCACTTCCTTATTCATTAACTTTGTTTGTGGACATGTAAAAGTATCATTTCAACGAGCGCCTCATGAGCTGCCAAACGTTAAAACCAATAAATGATCATTCCTCCAAGGTCATCTCCACACATGCCCGTCCATCGTGTACTATACCCGGCCTTGTAGGCCCTTACTTAGGCTTGACGATGTTACTTTCCAGAAATAAGAAGACAGCATCCAAAGGATACAGAAGTATATATATATTTATATATATATATATATATATATATATATATATATATATATATATATATATATTATATATATATATATATATATGTATGTATGTATGTATAGCTATACATTTAAATACTGATGTTTCTATAGTAAAGGATGTCGTTATGGGACTTCCTTTTTCATTGAACTACCATGTGGTGATCATTATCATTGCCCACACAACAGGTTTCCTTTCACCTTAATTACTATATATACTTCCCTGTTTCAATGATCTTTTAAATTCTGTTTGTTTTAAAAACACGCGGAATTTTGTATACTCCTTCCTACTGTACATCTAAACCGGGCATCTAACCCGGGCCCTACTCCCACCCCAAACTAGTTTCCCGCCAGTAAGGGGTTTGCAGGACACCAAAAGAGACGAAAAGTGAGACTATCCAAAAAAGCAGACACACTCCCTATATGTCAGTGACCATCCAACCCCGTCATGGGTCACCAGCTCACGTGTTTGGCAAGCATGACATCCCTGCAAGGCCAGGAGATGGGATTTCTGGAGACTAAACGATGCTCCAGTGCCATGATTGCGCTGAGGTGGTCGCCCTGACTCATGCAAGTCGGCTGAACTGCCTTGAGCCATGTACCTACAGCCTGGGCCGCACTGCGCGGTCCGTTGCTGTCTCCCATAGTGGGAAGGTGATGGTTGCAGATATGCTTCTATAATCCGAGATTGTTGAGCTAAAAGCCCAACTGTTAATGAGCTATTAGTGGAGGTGGCCTTGCATCTTACCACCCTTGAAATATACCAAGACCACTTTGAGGTCAACCATGGTGGTGTCTACTATATTACCAAAGATACTAGGAACGAAATACCTCTTCGTAAATGTGTTGTCTCCCCATCCCTTGATCACGATGAAGACATTCGAACAGTGCAAGATTTCTCAATATTATAATAACATCCCCTGCAGTCAGATACACACCGAGTTTCTATCAGCAGGAACACACACACACATACGACTTACCTTTCTCCCAGATGATGCTCTCGATGGGATACCCCGCCACGGGGCACTTGATGACCAAGTCCTTCCCCGCCACAGCGGCCACCTTGCTCATGGGCCGGATGAACGGCAGCCCGTACACGTTCACCTTTGCCGAGTGATGAACGGTCCCGACAGAATTAGAAGCGGCGCACTCGTACTCGCCGCCGTCCTCCACGCGGACGTTGCTGATGTTGACGTGCGAGATGACGTCATCGTGAACTGTGACGTACTGACCAACCAGGAACCTACGAGGTGTGGGATAGGTGCGGGAAAGTGTTATTCGTTGGTAATTATTCAGAAGGGAGTATACAAAGATCGTCAGTTTGCCTCCATATATTCTCTATATACATGCATATATGTATGTATGTATGTATGCATGTATGTATGTATGTATGTATGTATGTATGTATGTATGTATGTATGTATGTATGTATGTATATATGCATGTATGTATGTATAATTTAAGTGTGTATGTACGCATGTGTTTTATTCACCATTGTTTTAGGTTACTTTCTGAAATAGTGATCGATAGTTATTCCTCTTGGGTGAGAGCTCATGTGTGTGTATGCACTGCATTTACGAACACACGACATATGTATACGTGTACTATGTATATCTGTATTATGTATTTATGCCAAAGAGTGTCTGCAAGCTAGAGAAATAAAGACGTTCGAAATGAAAATGAAATGCCTGAGGAAGGCGAACGTCTCGGCATTCCCGACCGAGGTCGACCGGTTCGTGGGAAGGTGGAGGGATGTTACCAGGATGGAAGAACGAGAGATTCTCCAAGCGGAAGAGGAGGAGTGTCTGCTGTCTCTTTCAAAAGAAACCCGGATAGAAAAAAGGGGCTAAGGTTTTTTAAGAATTGCCAGAATTGAGAGGATTCCTCGGATAGAAGGACACATAGTTACTAAATGTGTGTTTGTTGCGTTCGTGCACACGCTCATGTGTGTGTGTGTGTGTGTGTGTGTGTGTGTGTGTGTGTGTGTGTGTGTGTGTGTGTGTGTGTGTGTGTGTGTGTGTGTGTGTGTGTGTGTGTGTGTGTGTGTGTGTGTGTGTGTGTGCGTGTGTGTGTGTGTGTGTGCGTGCACGTTATCCGTGCAACTATCAAGTCCATGTATCTGTAAGTGCATATAGTTATCCCTGTACAGATTGATTATGTGGACTTGGCATGAGGCGGACCCACCTGTCACTCTCGG
This sequence comes from Oratosquilla oratoria, assembly GCF_046742065.1. NCBI lineage: Eukaryota > Metazoa > Arthropoda > Malacostraca > Stomatopoda > Squillidae > Oratosquilla > Oratosquilla oratoria. The sequence continues at coordinate 27,475,697 of NC_134787.1, forward strand.
GCAAGGGAAAGCCGTCAAGCGTCCAGACGAACTGTGGCGGAGGGTTCCCCGTGGCCACGCACTTGAGGCTAACGGAGGGTCCCGGCTGCAGAGTCTGTTGCTGAAACCGGTACAGCAACTCCGGCGACGAATCTGCAGCGATAAGAAACCCAATATGAGGAACAAATAATACGAAAACTGCTTAAATCATCTGAACCCATTTCTCTCTAAAGGGAATAATAAAATAGAAAAGAGACTTGGGGGGGGACAAAATACAAGCTTTTAAAGGTAATTGCTAACAGTAAAACAAAAAACATATTAAATATTAGATACTAAGTAGACAAGAAATGATTCCATCAAGTTTTGTCATGACGTGGATGTAACCCAGGCGTACATAGGAATAGTTTTACCAACGAATGGAAAACTTTCAGCGGGAACGATGAAACGTAGTACATTTCAAAATTTGAAGAATCAGCTAAGTAAACACGTGAGCAATATGTTGTAGTGTCTGCCAACTAAATATTTTGTTTATATATTTTATTTGGCTTTTTCGTTTGTTTGTTTTTTCTTCAGCCTTCTTCGTTATGAAACGTAAGTTCTTCTTTTGGCACTTATTCTTTGCTTTTGTAAACAAAGTATGGTTGTGAGGATATTGTGCGGAGATATGATAAGTAAACATGTGTAAACACACACACACACACACACACACACACACACACACACACACACACACACACACACACACACACACACACACACACACACACACACACACACACACACACACACACACACACACACATACACACACACACACACACAGACACACACATACACGCATGTATGAATATTTGCATGTAAAGTATGTATGTATGTATGTATGTATGTATGTATGTATGTATGTATGTATGTATGTATGTATGTATGTATGTATGTATGTATGTATTGTTATGTACGCATACCTACAAGCATGTTTATACGTAAGTGCAAAGTTCTGCATGGGGAGCTGAACGGTAGTGGACTTGATTCTAGTGCTCAGGAAGGTCGGGAAGGCCAGGGAAGGTTGACTACATTTGGTCAGGTTGGGTCATGGCTTCGGGTCACTGGAAGCTATAAACGAGAGGACAGACACGTATCTTTCACCCTTCGGAGTGTAAATAAAGGAAATAGAATCTATATTATTGTATACTATTTTTTTTTCCTTTGGGGTCACACGTGACTCTCCCTTAATCGGTTGCAAAGTATAGGACTAGCGAGGATGTATTTGTAACTTATGGGGTCCTGTTCAGAGAGGATCAGTCTTTGTCGTGTTGGGATCTGTTGTCTTTAGTTTTATTAGATGTATCTTGTGAATCAGCATTCTAACCTAAGGGATTCGCGAGTTCGTTGTTGTCCTAAGTATCGTTACAGTCAGACGGCCTTTATATAATGCATTATGTTCGGTATCATTATCACCTTTCATCTCACTTGCCATTTCCTCGTTGTATCCCATACTTACTTTATCTGTCGGAAGTTACTTCTTCTTCGAACATCTAATAGATTCGTCGCGAGTGTGACTTTGGTGAATTCAGTGTTGTTGACGTCCTAGTACGTGGTTGTGGACGTCAATTGAGTGGTCTTGTCAGTTTATGCGTCCCACCGTACGCTTCTCTGTAATTCACCTTTCTAATCTACCCGTGTTATTCGTCCCGACCCTACGTCGTTTTACTCATTTAGTTTGAACATTTTTGGTGGCTCATTGTGGATTGGATTTATGAAAGAATAATTACAAATTTTGCTTTTAACGTTTCAAAGTAATTGTCACTGGTAAAACTTCATTATTTCCTATTTCTTTAACTACTGGCTTATTCATCTTTCTTCTAAAAGGCCTGGCGAGACCGTGGAACTGACTGGTGCTTGGGAGGCCGGGTTTGGGGTGGGGGAGGGGGGGGAGTTGACACGAAGTTAGGGTTAATGCCCTTCGAATAGTTCAGAGATTTCCATGTGGCGGTCCTCGCTGCTCTTCAGGAATCCCGGGAAGCTCTCCGAATGCCCCAGCAAGGACTCTGGCTCTATTCGACTCCAAGAGCCTCGCTTATGGACTTCTGTTCGACGTCGATGTGTTACGTCGCAGGCGCGAATTCCTGCAACCTTGCCGGGGAGAGAACTGTCATATTGTCTCGAGCAAGGACATCTGTCTCCCTCCCCACCCCCCATGCTCACCGTGAATTTGCATCCATATGTACACTGGATTATTGTAACTCAATGGTTCCTGTATGTGACTTTTGTTAATACAGGTTGTGACTCGCTTTTATCCCCCCCCCCAAGGGGAAAAACTCAAAACCCCTTTTGGGGCGGACGGAAGAGCGTTATACACGTTACCCGTTGACTCTTCGGAGAGATTTCTTCTCTCAGAGAGATCCCCGTACCTCCCCATCGCCTCGTCGTCTCCCTTTCCAGAGAGCCAGTTCAGTTGGCCACGTGGCTTCCAAGCAGACCTTTATTCTTTTAATAATTTCGTTATTGTTCTTTAAGTCTAACGTGTAAATAGAGGAAATGGAGTTTATTTTATTGTATATTACTCTCATTTGGGCTCACACGTGAATCAACCTTATTCGGTTGCAAAGCAGTCCTAACGAGGATGTATTTGCAACAATATGTATGTATGTATGTATGTATGTATGTATGTATGTATGTATGTATGTACGTATGTATGTATGTATGTATGTATGTATGTATGTATGTATGTATGTATGTATGTATGTATGTATGTATGTATGTATGTATGTATGTATGTATGTATGTATGTAAGTATGTATGTATGTATGTATGAATGTATGTATGTATCCACGTATGTATGTACAGACACATATCCTGTATATACATACAAAATGTCTGAGAGCATATTGATAATAGGGTGAGATTTCACCGAGGGTAACTGGTAGAGTGAACATACAGGGCGGGGAGTTCAGTTTTGGAGAGCGAGAGGACTGGGGAATCGGTGTATGCTGACGGGTGACTGGATTTCCATAGACGGAGAGTGAGAGAGGAAAGTGTGAGAGGAGAGAGAGAGAGAGAGAGAGAGGGAGAGAGAGAGAGAGGCATGGGGACTATGTACCTGTGGATTGGATTAGGAGATACCAGTGTGTTGGAGTGAGTGGGGGAGAGGGGGAGAGGGGGAGAAGGGGAGAGAGGAGGAAGGTCAAGGGTCTCTGGGAGCGAGAAGACGAAAATGAAATCTGTCGACCTGATAGTAGTCTTTGTTCTGGCTAAGGCTAGATGATTTAATCAGCTGACGGGCCAGCCTCAAGACGGTAAGGCGTCTCCAGGTCGGAGGAAGCCCTATTCCATTGTGTGATTGTACCTCAGTTGAATAAATTTGTCTAGCATTAACCTTGATATGAACATGAGTCTTTACCGTAAATATAGTGACTGACTGGTCAGTCCCTTTAGAGAAAGAGAATGAGGAAAAGCAAAAGATGGAAGAAAGAGAAAATGTAGAGGAGAAAGATGAGGAGGAAGAGGAAGAGTAAAAGGAAGAGGAAGAGGAGGAGGAGAAGGAAGAGGAGGAATATAGGGAGAAAGAGGGAGGTATTGGGAGAAAGAAGACTTGGGAACTCGAGAAGAGGACCGCTAGGAAGATGCAGAAGGATGCTGGGAGGCTTGAATGGAAGGAAGAAGAGACACGTGAGATGAATGACAACGGAAAAGAGGAAGAAGAGAAAGAGAGGAAGGAAAAAAGACAAAGTAGAACGGGAAGACGGTAAGAGAACTGATGGACGGACTGGGAGAAGGAGAGCGGAAGGAGCAAGGCCTGAAAAGGAGAAAGTGGGAAGGCAAGGAAGGCGAGGAAGGCGAAAGGGGAGTGCTACATGATTGCAAGATTGAATTTCGGATTTGTGTTGACTCCCGCCAACACGCCGGATTTGCCTTGTCCGCGTCTCCGGCGCTCGCTTCCACTTACGCTCACACAGTCACTCTCACACACTCACTCACTCACTCATTCTCATTTTCCTTCACTCTCACTCTCTCCGAATACGCACACATATACATACACGTACACACACATATATATAGACACATATGCACACACACCTGCACTCGGTGGTACAGTTGGTAGAGCGCTGAAATGGGAAGCAGAAGTGCTCCTAGTACCCAGTTCGAATCCTGCCCAGGGCCGAAATTATTTCGGTATCGCTGTGCCTCGGGTCGTACTCTGACTCTCGTGGGCGGGGAGTTGGGTGTGTGTGTGTGTGCAAGGTCATAGCATTACCCATAGATCGGACCTACGAGCTCTGATCTCTCTTCCAGGAGGGAAATAGCTGTCGATCACGGTCCAACACGTGATCCAAAGACCAAGTGAATGAATACACAAACATACACATATATACATACACGTGCATACATATATATAGACATATGCACACACACAAGCATACACATATGTACATACACGTACATACATATATATAGACACATATGCACACACATGCACACACACACAAACATACACATACATATATACAACCACACACACATATATACACACACACACAAACACCCGCGTGCGCATGCGTACATGCACACACACAAACACACACCGGTAGCTCGTTTTCTTTACTATTGATTGTCACGTTTTCTTTCATCTGAGAAAATTTTCTTCTTAAACTGTTGAACGTATGCCAAATTTGGTTCATCGGTAGTTGGTGGCAGATAGAACAAAATTATCCTGGAGTACACAAAGGATTAACTTTTGCGTCTTTCTCTACGTCTTGACAGCCATAGTAAGCGGTAATCACTGGAATCGACCTTGGGCCTAGGTAGCAACGAGCCGATAACGAAACCTAACTTACCACAACAGCAATCAGGTCTCGTTCATTCGAAGCCTCCGAAGCTCCCCGTCAGGTGAGAGGATGTCATAATCGAACAAACTTTGACCTTTTCGACGTCGTCGTCCATAAGCTTGGGTGCTTCAGGGCGACATCTCCCCTCCAGGAACTATCTCCTCAAGCGGGACTTCTTTCCAACGCTAATACTCCAGCTTGAGACGCATCCGAAGGATTTGAGGCCAGGTCAGCTGGACCCAAAAAGGTGATGCAGTACATACCCTCGGTCTGATTCTTTAACACGGAAATTGATATCTCTTCCTTGTGCAATATCTACAAAAGAAACATAGCTAACCTTTCACCTTTTCTCTTGCGTCCTTTATATTGCTGCAATTCGCATAGTCCTTGTTTCCGTCTCATTCATCAAGTCATCAGTGTTTCGACAGGACAACCATGGCGACATCACACATCCAATACCTTAGTCCCGATTCGATATCAAATAATCCCGTCTCCTCTTCATATTATTCTTTCTCAAGAGACTGTCTCCAGACTCATCCACAAGTCTCCCCACTGCCCCTTTGTCTATCGTTATATGTCCCCCCTAAGTCCATATAAACTAAATGAAAGAATCTTATAATCAATCCCTGTAATTTTCACTCAATTTAGGACAAAAACATTATACATTGTATGTACATACACACAAATATAACTCCTAATTTTGTGTTCGTTTGTTTGCTTGTGTGTGTGTGTGTGTGTGTGTGTGTGTGTGTGTGTGTGTGTGTGTGTGTGTGTGTGTGTGTGTGTGTGTGTGTGTGCGTAAGTGTGTGTGCGTAAGTGTGTGTGTGCGTAAGTGTGTGTGTGCGTAAGTGTGTGTGCGTAAGTGTGTGTGTGTGTGTGTGTGTGTGTGTGTGTGTGTGTGTGTGTGTGTGTGTGTGTGTGTGTGTGTGTGTGTGTGTGTGTGTGTGTGTGTGTGTGTGTGTGTGTGTGTGTGTGTTTCTGTGCATGAGCGTGTGTGTGTGTGTGTGTGTGTGTGTGTGTTTCTGTGCATGAGCGTGTGTGTGTGTGTGTGTGTGTGTGTGTGTGTGTGTGTGTGTGTGTGTGTGTGTGTGTGTGTGTGTGTGTGTGTGTGTGTGTGTGTGTATGTACATGCCACCTATCTGCTGACTTGAGTTTATATGTAACAGAACTCCGAACCCAGAAAAAAGGACCGTTTTTAACGAAACATGGCTCGCGCAGTTATTGGGCCTCCAAAAACTGACACTCCGAATTTGGTACAGACAGATGTGTGTGTGTGTGTGTGTGTGTGTGTGTGTGTGTGTGTGTGTGTGTGTGTGTGTGTGTGTGTGTGTGTGTGTGTGTGTGTGTGTGTGTGTGTGTGTGTGTGTGTGTGTGTGTGTGTGTGTGTGTGTGTGTGTGTGTGTGTGTGTGTGTGGGTATGTGTGTATGTGTGTCTGTGTCTTTGTCTGTGTGTGCTTTGGCCACTCTTATGCTTTCACAGAGTCTATGGCCGGCGGCGGGTGTGGAGATGGTTGTGGTGGTAGTGGTGGTGGTGGTGGTAGTGGTGGTGGGGGGGATAAGGAGTCCGATGGTATGTACCACCTTGTTATCGGGATCTTGGCCAGTGATGCCTTTGCTGCGGCCGTCGCCTTAACCTTTGCCCTCTGTGCTGGAATACCTCGGCCCAAAAGGGAGGCACACGAACCGAAAACTTGTCCGTGTTGTATACAGATATAGCATAAAGTATACA
>NC_134787.1:27489727-27492227 GCF_046742065.1 Oratosquilla oratoria
ATACATACATACATATATATATACAATTATGTGCATTTTGTAATATAAGAATAATTCTACCGAGAAAAATTCTATTGTAATATACATAAGCAAATGTGGTGTATATATATATATGTAGACATAGTGGAATACTCAATACAGAACACAGTTGCATACGTACTTGAATAGCTATACACACACACACACAAACACAAACACACGCACGCACACACACACACACACACACACACACACACGAGAAGGTTTGAACGCAGGTACACACGTATATCTGCCTCACAGTAGACATTTGCATATCTACAGCAAGCGCAAACGTACAAACAAGGTTCCATCAGAGTAGGCATTCCATTGCATAAGATTATACAAATACTACCACAGGACATGTAAACCTTCGAATCTTCTAATCATACAAGAATATGCCAACATACACACAAACACACAAATACATACACAAACTGGTACACAAGATTATACATACATACTCGTAGTTCTTGCTTCCATCCAAAACCATATGATTATTATATGTTTTCGTGTGTGTGTGTGTGTGTGTGTGTGTGTGTGTGTGTGTGTGTGTGTGTGTGTGTGTGTGTGTGTGAGTATATGTACATGTGTCTGTGTATTAGGTTGTTATTTGTACAGCTACACACACACACACACACACACACACACACACACACACACACACACAAGCATACTAACACACACATTAATTACAAGCAATAAACTAAATATATAGCCACTTCCAGAGTACAATAAAATAAAACTGGACTATAATTTCATACCTGTTTACGTTTGAGTACACGGGAAGTATTGTACATTCGCACTCATATATACCAAATACTGCTGTTGACGTGATTTGTGGAGCGCGGCACCTATGCAAATACTTGTTCTAGATCCATAGTCCAGTTAGCGTAACAGGCTGTGCTCTGTCTATTTTTCCCGGTTTATTATGACGTAAACAGAGCTCTTTACCACGAGTCAGGAAGCGAGCCCGTTTTTACTATAATTCAAATTAAATTCTACGTTTTATGAAATAAGTTTACTTTTACCAAAAGCAGTTAGAATGAATTGCCATATTTACACGAATTTTTTTTCACAATAATACGAGTAAAAAATCGATGCTACATCTTCCAAAAATAATTTCTTTATTGCAGTGTCGACAAACATTTGTGTCACATTTGACTAAATAACGTGTTTTTACTACAACGTAAGAAAAATCAGTTGCCACTTTTGACAGAACGAGCCGTTTTACTAAGATATAAACAATTCCAGCATCGCCACATCCCATACAACCTCTTTGCCTCCCTCTTCCTTTGTTCTTAAAACCTTCGCACAGCAAAAAAAAAAAGAGTTAGAGAGAAGTGAAGAGGCACTATGCGTCTTTGACTCTCTCTCCTCCTTTGTTCTTAGAGCCTTCGCACAGAAAAAAAGAGAGTTAGAGAGCAGTGAGGAGCCACTAGGCGCCTTTACCTTTCTCTCTTCCCTTGTTCTCAAAACCTTTGCACAGTGGAAAAAGGGAGAGTTAGAGAGAAGGATGTACCTGTCGTCTTTACCTCTCTTCCTTTGTTCTCAGAACCTTCGCACAGCAAAAAAAATATATATATATTAGAGAGAAGTGAGGAGGCACTATGCATCTTTGCCTCTCTCTTTTCCTTTGATCTCAGAACCTTCGCACAGAAAAAAAGAAAGAGTTAGAGAGAAGGATGTACCTGTGATCACGACGCGCCCCGAGGAGGAATCCCGGATGTCCCCGGTGAGTGTGTGGTTGGTGCGGCACCGGTAGGTCCGGTAGCCGTCGCTCGGATCGGCCCGGTAGATGTGGAGGGAGCCGTCCGGTAATATCACATATTTCCCGGTGCCTGCTGCCGGGGGGGGGGGGAGAGAAAGAAAGAAAAACGTCACTCGGCGGGGAAGTGGGTAGGAGGGAGGGAGGGAGGAAAGGAAGGGGAAAGAGGGACAAGGAAGAATAAAGGGAAGGGAAAGAAGGGAAACGTTACTTGGTGGGGCAGTGGGAGGGAAGGGGAAAGAGGGAGGAGGAGGAATAGAGGGAGGAGAAATAGAGGGAAGAGAAAAGAGAGAGGAAGAGGAATAGAGGGAGGAGGAATAGAGGGAACGGAAAAGAGGGAGGAGGAATACAGGGAACGGAAAAGAGGGAGGAGGAATAGAGGGAAGGGAAAAGAGGAAGGAGGAATAGAGGGAGGAATAGAGGGAAGGGGAAAGAGGGAGGAGGAGGAATAGTAGGAAGGAAAGAGGGAGGAGGAGGAATAGAGGGAAGGAAAAGGAGGGAGGAGGAATGGAGGGAAGGGGAAGGAGGGAGGAGGAATAGAGAGAAGGGGAAAGAGGGAGGAGAAACAGAGGGAGGGGAAGAATGAGGAGGAATAGAGGAAGGTAAAGAGGGAGGGAAAGAGGAAAGTACCTCAGGGAGCCCAGGAATTGGAAAGGAATTAATGGAGGAATATTAGAGAAGGTACTTATCACTAAACTAGCCTAATGAAACACCAAC
>NC_134787.1:27504727-27509727 GCF_046742065.1 Oratosquilla oratoria
TTGTATTCTTATCATCATCATCATCATCATCATCATCATCATCATCATCATCATCATCATCATCATCATCATCATCATCATCATCATCGTCGTCGTCGTCGTCGTCGTAGTCGTCATCGTCGTCACCATCGTCATCTTCTTCTTCATCATCATCATCATCATCATCATCATCATCATCATCATCATCATCATCATCATCATCATCATCATCATCATCATCATCATCATCATCATCATCATCATCATCATCATCATCATCATCATCATCATCATCATCATCATCATCATCATCATCTATCATCATTGTCGTCGTCGTCATCGTCGTCGTCGTCGTCGTCGTCACCACCACCATCATCATCATCATGAGTTTGCAAATGATCATCACACAAATATTCCACAATACTACTGTCACCACTATATTCGTCACCATTATCATTAGCACCACTATCACCACCACTGCTATCTTCACCAGCACCGCCACCACCACTATCGCCATCACCATCACCACCACCACTACCCCTACCTTCACCACAATTGTCACCATCTTCGGGCATCACATAAGTCATCATCTTCCAACTGACATTTATTATCTTAAATCCTTTGAACAGGATAGCAGCCTTGTGCCAGGTGATTCCATTCAGCGGGGGAGGATTATTTACCGCATTGAAACAGATTTCGCACAATCAAGGACAACGTCATCATGATCGTCATCAATGTCGTTCTCGTCATTTTTGTCAAAGTTGTCTTCGTCGTCATCGATCTCGTCTCCGTCATAATCATCGTCAGTGTTATCACTGTCATCGTTGATATCATCGTCTTGATCGTCGTCTTCAATATCGTTCTCATCGTCATTTCGTTATCATCATCATCCTGGACGTCGTTCTCATCGTCATTTCGTTGTCATCGTCTTCATTATCGACGTCTTAGCAGTCGACAATGTCGTTACGGTCGATGCTGTCGCCAACGTTGTTGTCGTCGTCATCGCTCTCTCGCCATAGTAACTACAAATCAGTTTATTAATACACAGAAGCTCTCATCTTCAACTTCCTCGTGCACCCCAGCCACTTACTCCCCCAGTCTTTCCCTTCATCTGCTCCTCGAGCCTCTTCTTCTCTTCATCCTCCCCATTCTTTTTCTCTTTCACTTACCGTACTTTCTTTAAGATTTTTTTCTAAGATGCATCGCGATCTTATACTCGTCTCATGAATAGTCCTTTCTCCTATTTCTCCTCCTCTCCTCCTCCTCCTCCTCCTCTTGCTCCTCTTGCTCCTTCTTTTCCTCTTTATCCTCCCCCTCCTCCCCTCCTTCTTATCATCCTCCAATCCCTCTTCCTTCTCCTCCCCATTTTATGATTGCTATGCTCGCGTTAGCCTGCTACTCTTAATAGATAAACTCCTTTACAATGGGAGCTTAACCTTTATGGTCAATATTTTAGGAACTTTAGTAGCATCTCTGTGGACCAGTGTCACACAGCTCTCTTTCAATTTTAGAGATTAGTATCCACTCAAAAAGAGGGGGTCCTTTTGACCTTTATCGTTCTTTTACTACTTCTGTGGCTTAAAGTGTTCGGCGCTCTACTTTTCCCATTGATAGAAGCGCTGGTTATAGCCGACAAAATTCTAAATATATTGAAAGTTTTGTGGTGAGTTGAAGGTTCTTTGTCCTTTGTGTGTAGCGACAAACGTGCCCGGCGATGTAAGTCCCGGCCCCACGCTGCGCAAGCTGGGTCACCTGATTGTTCCTCTAGGATATAATTGGCCGAGACCATGCGCAGCGACCCAAGCTAACCCAGGCGTGGGTCACCCGGGTCGGAGGTGCATCATTACACCCGAGAGAGCACGCATGCCGCTCACACACTACGAACGCAGCACCTTCACTTCTGCAAACCAGGTAACCCGACCTCCTAGTTCGCAAATAACCATTTCGCTTCACCACAACCACAGTATACAAATAAAGAAGACACAGAGCCCCCTGTGTTTGTATTTAGCCTCACCCTCCACCACACTTTACCACATATTTACAAGAAGTAAATCACACTGTTAGGACTACTCAGTGAACAAAAGGATTAATATATTTTGGAAACAAAATGGTAAACAGGCGAAACAGTGGACCTCAAGAGACTGGCCACGTGAACCATAAGTCCAAGACGCTGCTGGTTACAGCGGACATTCCTTAGTTCTTTTCGACGGGGGTAAAGCAACACCCGACGAATGGGCAGCCAGCATGTTACGATGTTCAAACATGGCCCAGGCTCTTGGCAGAAAGGTGGAGCACAAAGGTGAGTGCTCCAACAAAAATCTACTGGCGATGCTGCTGTGTCCTTTATGTTAACATGTGGTATACATCTCAACCATTGGGAAATTTTTAAAGAGGCATCCCGCCAATTCTTTTACTCGCCAGCTTCGGCGGATAGTATTAAAAGTCGCTTGGACACTGCCGTGTGCCGAGATGGAGGGTTCTGAGACGCTTATCTCGTACGCATTGGGCCTGGCCGACACGGTTGCTTCGTACGGAATTTACCGTCCTGACAAGATAGAGCATGCCGTTGATGTCGCCATCAACAAAATAAAGGTAACCCTGCCCCCCCGCAATTTGTGAGGGTGCTCAGTCGGGATGAGGAATCGTCTATTCAGGCGCTTTTACGCCCCGCCATAGACTATGCGCAACAACATAATTTATACATAAAGACCGAATATTCCGGCGACGGATATTCGGCCTTTACATTATACCCTGCCACAAGCGACATCAAATAATCACCCCGTACATCACCAAGCCATTCCAACTCCAAACCCCACAAGCATACAGATTTTTCCTCGCCTCACCATTCGCGAGAGATAGAGACATCCCCTCGAGAGGAAGACATATACCTTCCCCACAGGGCCGGAGGGCACAGAAATACGTAGAAAAGGAGCCGCGGGCGTTGTATCCTTTGTGTGTAGCAACAAACGTGCCCGGCGATGCAAGCCTAGCTCCCACGTTGCACAAGCTGGGTCACGTGATTGCTACTCTGGGAGATGATTGGCCGAGACCATGCGCAGCGACCCAAGCTAACCCAGGCGTGGGTCACCCGGGCCGGAGGTGCATCATTATACCCGAGAGAGCACGCATGCCGCTCACACACCACGAACGCAGCACCTTCACTTCTGCAAACCAGGTAACCCGACCTCCTAGTTCGCAAATACTCATTTCGCTTCACCACAACCACAGTAGACAAATAAAGAAGACACAGAACCCCCTGTGTTTGTATTGAGTCTCACCCTCGACCACAATTTACCATAAAATTTGTAAATCATTTCATCTCGTTCAAGCTTATGGAAAGATCAAATAATCAGTCAAGGAGGGAGCTCTACTGAATCAAATTGACCGTCGTCGGCTAAAACGAACGTAGCTGGATATCAAGGCTAAAAGAACGTAGCTGGATATCAAGGACCGAGCCTTTTCAGTCCGATATGGTCAGTCCCTCGTGTCAAAAATAAGCAAATGAATGTAAATACATAAATAGGAAATAAATAGGCAGAAAAATAAGAAAACAAATAAATAAATAAATAATAGATAAACAATAAAAAATAAACAATCAAACAAATAAATGAATAAATAGAAAATTAATAAATAAATAAACAAATAGATAGATAAATAGATAAATCAATAAATAAACAAATAATTAATAGATAAATGATAAATAAATGGGTGAATAGACAAATAGATAAATATACAAATAAAGAAGTAAACAAATAAATAAACAAGTAAATAAATAAATAGATGAATGGATACATGAGTGAATAAATGAATAAATGAATAAATAAATAGAACAGGGATTCGGTGGCGTTCACTGTCGGTTCTATTCATCCAGTCACTGTGGCGATGGTGGTGAAGATTATTTCTATTAACTCCTTCAACATGATGATGCACTTTCATGATTATGATCTGACAAGCTCCAGGCGTTTCAAGTTAGCTGAGAGGACATCATTTTAGCGATAGTGTGAAATATCGTATCTGAAGAATCAACTGAGACAGATTTTTCAATTCCTTCACTGCTGGTACACCAAGAAACTGTCTGAGGCAAACCAAAACAAAGATTATCGAGTCTGCTCCCGCGGTTGGAGGATTTAACGTGACGCTTCGCTTCTTCGGTCGTTACGTATTTCATGTCGACGACTTTTATTAGTTTTCGGTACTTCGGAATCCTGTTCACTGCTGGACTCCAACGAGGACCATCAGCATCCTCGTTCTTCGGCATGTCTTCCTTTCTCCCTCTTCTTGGCCACCTCCTTGTCCTCCGTTTCACCATTAAGTGTTCTGCAAGATGATTTTTATTCTACTCGTGGGAGATTTGTTTTATGTTTTGCAGTCAGTCCTCTACATGACGCTTAGACATCTTCAGGAAGGTTGCGCTTCAGGAGCAGGCTCCTCCTTCTGCACGAAAAACTTATATCTACTGACAAGACCTATTTCAAGGTTATTATCGTTATCATTTATTTTTATTTATTTTTCATCTATTTACTTATTTATTTATACATACACACATACATATATATATATATATATATATATATATACATATATATATATATACATATATATATATATATATATATACATATATATATATACATATATATAGATATATGTGCATGTACAAACACACGCACATACATATACACGCACACACAAAAACAAACACACACACACGCACACGCACACACACATTATATATATATATATATATATATATGTGTGTGTGTGTGTGTGTGTGTGTGTGTGTGTGTGTGTGTGTGTGTGTGTGTGTGTGTGTGTGTGTGTGTGTGTGTGTGTGTGTGTGTGTGTGTGTGTGCGTTGCACTCAAACTCCCGCCTGCCCATTGACCTACGGTGACCTCTCCCAGCGAGAAGAGGTCATCCCGTGCATTCCTTTCCTCATCTCTCCACCGAATCCTCTGGCCGAACGATCGCCGAAAATAACAGATCACCAGGACATCATTTATTCCATGGCTGCTTGCTTTA
>NC_134787.1:27517227-27519727 GCF_046742065.1 Oratosquilla oratoria
AATAATAAAGCAACCATCTTCATAAGGATTATTCAGATATTCCCTCAAAACTGAATTATTTGTTATTTTCTTGCCAAAACTTTCTAAGTTATACCTCCACTCAACCCTATCCTTTGTCTTCTCCTTTCCTTCCTCTACAGACAGTCCCCTCTTTCCCAATGCCCCTTTTACCCCATCCATCCATCTCATCCTTGGTCGTCCCCTCATGTTCACTCCTTCCACCTCTGCCTTCCACACCTCTTTTAATAATTTTTCTTCACTCATTCATTCCATGTGTCCAAACCATCCTAATACTCTTTCATCAACCCTATCTCCCAACTTCCTTTCCACCCCCGCTCTCCTCCTCACCTCCTCGTTTCTCACTCTATCCAGCCTAGTAGCCACTATCATACTTCTCAGTCATTGCATCTCAAACATATTTAAACTCTTCCTTTGTTCTCTTATGTTCCATGTTTCTGACCCAAACAGTGATGTCGGCACAATCACTCCTTCATACAATCTCCTTTTAGAATCCATTCCCAAACGTCTATTTCTCATTACACTTTTTAATCCCACTAGGCATTTACTTGCTTATCTCAATCTACGTTCTACCTCCACCTCCACTCTTCCCTTTCCTTCCACATTCGCACCCAAGTATCTAAAGCTATCTACTTCCTCCAGTCTCTCTTCCTTAATACTCACTTCCAATTTGCTGCCATATTTTCCCTTGTACATCTTATCACCTTACTTTTACCCACATTTATCTTCAACTTCCTTCTTTCGCACACCTTCCCAAACTCCGTCACTAACTTCCTTAATCCCTCCTCTGATCCTGCTTCAAGTGCAGTGTCGTCCGCAAAGAACAACTGGCTTATCTCCCTTTTTTTTTCATTTTCTTTAACCATCTCCATTCCCCGGCCCATTATCCTTGCGTTTACCTCTCGCACCACCCTATCCATGTATAAGTTGAACAGCCAAAGCGACATAACATATCCCTGGCGAGGTCCCACCTTTACCTCAAAGCACTCACTCTCTCCATTTCTAATTCTAACAGAGGCTCTATTACTCTCGTAAAAAAATCTTGACTGCTCTTAACGGCTTTCCTCCTATTCCATATATCTGCAATACCTCCCACAGTACCTTCCTGTCTACCCTGTCATAAGCCTTTTCCAAATCCATAAAGGCCCTGGGTTGGATGGGTGTCATGTGGAGTGTTTAGAAAAGGGAGGTACAGTGACGGTGGACTCGCTGGTGAGGCTGCTTAATGTTTGTCTAAAAGAGGGTAGATTACTGGAGGGCTGGAGGAGTGCCTGTATAGTTCCATTTTACAAAGGAAATTGTATAAGTGTGAGTGTAGTAGTTTCAGAGGGATCAGTTTGTTGAGTGTAGTTGGGAAAGCTTATGGAAGGGTTTTGATTGAAAGGATTAGGAGAGGAACAAAGTAATTGGGAGGAACAATGTGGGTTTAGGACAGGTAGGGTTTGCATGGATCAGATTTTTGTGGTAAGGCAAATATGTGAGAAAGCTTTAGGGAAAGGTAAGGATATATATATATGTATATATATATGTATATATATATATATATATATATATATATATATATATATACATACATTATATATATATATATTACATATATATATTACATATATATATATATATTACATATATATATACATACATTATATATATATATATATATATATATATATATATTACACATATATATATATTCATATTATATATATATATATATACATGCATATGTACACATATATACATATATTTATGTACATGTATATATGTATTAGAATACACGCGTGCTATAGCGATCAATCCGTACAATATTAACTGTACAGGCAGTCTTGGGATGAATTAATTAGTGAGGGCCGTCACACAGAACAGCATGGACGGCGTCTCTACCCACATGGATTAACCCGTGCATATATTGCACAGAGGCACCGACTGATAATATCATAACACGAAACTGTACACCCTTGTGCCCCCACGACGCGCCAGTGAATGATGTTTCATCACATACTCAGGGTCGCTCGTGCTTGTTGTCAGTGATATACCGGTTATATTCCAAATATATCTAGATATTCCCCGGAAGCTTCCGAGGCAGTAAGGATAAGAGGAGGGGATGGGATGGCATGGTGGATGAAGGAGCTGGGTGGGAAGAGCGATTCGTGGAAGGAAGGTGGAGGAGAAGGTGATGAAATGGATGGAGGAGTGGAGTTTGAGAAGATTGATGCGTTGGTAATGTAGATTGGGTGACGTGGGTGAGTTGAGTTGGATGGTAGGGTGGTATGGAGAGGGTGGGGTTGCGTGGTTGAGGTAGGTTGATAGGGACACAGGGGGTTGGGTGACAAAGCGTGGATCGAGGTAAATGGTGGGTGAAAGGGCGTGGCTGGATCGGATGGGTCAACTTCTGTAATGTTACTCTTCACATTGAATTTAGGATTTATATGCTTAAGGCTATATTATTCAGTTAAATCGCATTTGGCCGCGGCAATATTTT
>NC_134787.1:27524727-27532227 GCF_046742065.1 Oratosquilla oratoria
CATATGTATGTATATTTACACACCCATAAACCCAACATTTCTTGAAAATGCAGCAAGTTTTTACCTTCCACGCTTCCTGTCGAGCCAAAGGCGCTTTCGAATACGTGTGGATTCCAACACGTAAAAGACAAAACATGAATATCTGTAAACACTTGCATCTGGTCTCTTAACCAAACAGCAGCACAAGTATGAAGCAAAACTTCGAACATTTATGAGAGTATTATTGGAGCCATCTCTGACAACACGAAAAGTCATTTCTCCCAAATAATTTTTTTTGTTCTCCAACAAAAAACATTTCTTTCTCACAACATGGATGTTTTATTTGTTATGATCAAGTGTCACATGAATTCACACAAACTCCGCATTGTACTCGAATCAGTACCAAGCTTACGTTGGAGTCAACTTGCTCAGTCAGTCAAGACTCCACCCCTCTGGTGACGTAGGAGACGAAGGCTTTTGTTACTGGTTATAAATAATCATGATGACCAATTATGGCATGTTTTGGTGAAGGGTGTGGAGTCCTGACTAACTGCGTAATACGGACTCGGCTTAACTCTGAGTTCTAGAAGCATCTTCATCTGAATAAAGTCATCTGGTAGCCGAAACAAACACGCACATCAGTACTGCCATTGTGTGCGAGGACTTCTGTAGTTGATTAAACATATAAGTTAGAGCTTCCATACACAAGGGAACTGTATACTATTCTGGCTTATGTATCAAATTCAGTTACTGTGGACAAGATATACGTCTGATTAAATCTAAAGTTACCACACCTATCAACTCGAAACCTACTCGAGCCAACAATTCACACGGTCTTTCCAACAAGTTCGATAAAGGCTTTACTGAATCCCCGGATGAATTAAAAGGCCTGGCATTTGCAGTAACAAAACCTATGAAGAAAGTTATCATACCAAAGCAATTCTACTGTCAAGGCAAATTTCTATATATACTTTCACTGGCTTAAGCCAGGTGATTCAATTCGGCTGAGGAAATCCCTCTTAGGCCTTCCAGAGGTCTGCCACGACGGACTCTTCCGAAGGAGCTTCCTTCTTTGCGTCGTTGTTACAGATTCCCAATGTGCAATTTTATCATCTTGAGACGAAGGAAACCTTCCTCACCTTACAGAAAGATCGCTTAAACCTCTACAACGCGGTGACACCGTTTACAGTCTTTATTTTGGCTAATCCTAGGCGAGTTTATTCAGCTCAGGGATGTACCCAGGGACAGATTGGGGCTTCGACCTCTCGACGACCTTTTGGTTACGAGTCTACCCATCATCAGCTCAATGTTAAAACTGTCCAGATAAACAAGACTGAGGATAACATTACATGTTTAAAGAGGGTAATATCATTTACCTTTGGTTATATAAACGTTACTTTGACTTAGTGAAAAAGTAATAACAAACAAAACGTTGCCAGTGCATATGTTGCCAGTGCATATGTAAACACAAATACCGTCAATGCAAAATGCATTGAACCTACTACGGTGTACGATGTACAAGAATTCTAGAAACTTTTCCTATGTCTTTGTACAAGAGATTTCCATTGGGAGAAAGCCCTTATATAGTCACAGATGTGACCTGGAATCTGTACTGGTTACTGGTAATATAGTATATTTTCATTTTCTTCGACAGCAAAGGCCTGTGCATAACAAGCATTTGACAGCACATTACAGCACAGTAAAGAGAAATGTAACTCATTTCTGAAATGTTCCTTTTATTTCCACCACAACTAACGATCATAGAACGATTATGTTTAAACTACGATTAATATGTATGTATGTTTACCTGATCGCCTACTACTCGGGCACTGGCTAAGATGAAAGGCGCAGAAACCTCTATAGTACAGGTACTTCGTTCATAAATAATTATGCGTCAATATACAGTAAGTACGAGATAAGATTATGAATGATAGCTTATTTATCTACCTACCTACCTATTAGTTTAATCAATCATTATTTTCGTTTACTAATACAGGACATACATGTTTTGCTGACAAGAACTCTATCAAAAACACCTATTTGACCCTTCCGTCTGTTGTGATTTTCATACTATGTACTTCTACAGCATATTGATTCCCTCCACCCGAAGAAAAATCCTCAAGCAGTTATGGGCTCAAACCCAATTCGATTAGCCTATCTAATTCGGTGTCATCTAAGTACGCTTTTCCCGTACTCTGTTAGATGATTTTATTCAGCTGAGGGAAGATCCTGTGGCCGTAACTGAAGGAAATAAAGACAAAGAGATGCAGCGTCGCGACAAAATAGGAGACATTGGTCAGTTAAGGGAAACTACTCATGTAACGCAATCTTCCATCGGATGGAGAAGCCATTAAACTAATATAAACTACTCGTTTCATACCTAGAGTTACCCGTCCATCAGATGTTGGATAATATCCTCCTTCAACAATATATCTTGACTACGCACAGGAGTCTGCGCGTACGCACAGACCCTCGCTCCAGGTAAGCTGAAGAGACGCCGCTGTTTGATGATGGAAACAGGTAGAGGAATCCCAACAAAGCACAGGGAATGTATTCAGAAGTTTACCCAACATTCCCATTATACGCTCCTCTTGTGGTGTGAAGGCTGAAGAGACAAGGTGAAAGAAAAGGAACCTACGGCCCGAGAAGTCCATGAGTTGCAGAAACGTAGGGAACATGCGTGCCGTGGGAGATGTGGTCTATCGTGAGTTTGTGTGGTTCTCTGAACCTATAAGCAGTACAGTTTTCTTTATCGGCTGCTACAGCTAATATCAACCCTCTAGTGGAGGTTCAATTACAAGATTAAAGACACCGGCCGACAATCAGAATAGCATTTCTAAACTACTTCCCGGGGCAAAAGGGTCTACTTTCCCAGTGAAGTTGTTCTTGTACTGCTTCTGTGAACCCTCCATCTTCCCTTTTGCTAACACAGCCATTTGGCATTAACCAAAAAAAAATTCCTCGTGTACACTCCGACCGAGACCCCGTTCAGGCTGTGGTCCCTTTCCACCCGACCAACACATAATATATGTAGACTGCGTCACAGTACTCCAAGGGTCACCGAGTCTGGCTGGACCTGACAAGGCGGCCGTGGTGAGTAGGCATTGTTGGCGCGATGGTGCTCCCGGCCACAGTGCTCTCCAAGTCCATCCCTTCAGGATGACAGGACCTGACCGCAGCAGACACTCAGGCACTGAAGGTTCATGACGTGGACACGTTTTCCTACTCTCCTACATCGTTGACCCCTTAGCACACCTCCCGGATACCCCCTTACTCTCCCTCCTCACCAACTCCCCCTCCTTCTTTCACTGTGACCTCCACTTCGGATCCAGGGAGGGGTGCCAGGGAGAGACGGAGGTTCACGAGCCCTCCTGAGCCTTCACTATGCTGACACAATTTTTAGACTTCGTTCTTGCCCTGTACCTGGCGATTTTATTCAGCTTAGAGAAGGATTACGAGTTGAAGGAGCTCATTCTTTCATTGCGTAAAGTGTCTCACATGTCCTCTTCCAGCCTTCGACAGGCGATTTTATTCAGGCGATGGAACCCTCCCACAGAAGCCAAAAGGTCACGAACTGCTTTGGTCAGTTCTTTTACTGCAGAAGACGACTTGCAAGCTCTGCTCTGACACTCACCTGCTGATTGAGGTAAAGGAACCTCCCAAAAATGTCATTGACCTTTCTCGACCCGATGAGAGTCTTTATAGATTTTGCTCTGCTTAAATACAGACTATTTTATTTAACTGACGGCCGGCGTCACTGTGATGAAAGAGATACGATTATTTGAATTCCTCAGTTACCCACGTCATGGTATTCTGCAATGCTCACTCTTCTTCTCCTTCCTCTACTAGCCCTAGTGTTGTCTTCTAAGACGTTATGCTTCATTCTATTTGTCGTCAGGCAACTTTATTCAGCCAAGAGAAACCCTGGGCAGTGGACAAGATGTAGGGATGACCCATCATCCAGGAGGTACCAAGATAAGAGGGTGGGGAGAGGGTAGAGGGGAGTGGAGTATGTAGGGGATGGAATGGGTGGGAGTGGTTTCTGTGCCTTTGTCTTTTGGCTACCTCCCGTGTAAGGGGGAAGAAAGCCTTTGGTATGTGTATATGTACGTAAGAGAACCCCCCTCCTATCCCCAACGGAAAGACTAAAGACCATAATGAGCCTATAAGCCTCTATCTACATTTTACGCTAATATTTATTTTACCTGTTGGAAGACGATTTCTATCAGCTGATTGAATCCCCGCCCTTCAACGAAAGGTTTCACTTGTGGAACTATACCCTCCCTCTAACAATCTATTTTGATTCTAAACCGGTCATTAGGCACTCGTACGTCTACACTCCTTCTTTAGCTTATTAATGATCATCATCATTTTCTAGTTCATTACAGACAATTTTACGTAGCTAAGGGACAGGTTCAGAAGAAGGGCGTCTAAATGATCCTAGACCCATTTTGTCCAGATCGTTAGATATCTCGACAGCGGTTCTAGAATGTTCACAAAGGTAGAGGTGCTGGTAAAACGCAGCCCGTAACAATGTATTGTTAAACAAAATGGAGTCCGTGAGGGTTGTCATTGGGTTGAAATCATTATGTCAACAAATTTACACACACATGTATGCATCTTTTTTTTTGTCTTTTTTTTTTTTTTTTGTCTTGGGTAAAATGTACATAGGCTGCTTAGCCGGAGAGTCCCTGTGAAAAAATCTTTGCTTTACGTTATCTCCTTCCGGCTTATCTCTCTCTTTTTGTCTAGCACCTAGTCTAGGCATACACCCCTCCCGACACCTCTCCCGCCCCTCCTTCCCCTCTCTCTCTACGCAAGGGCCGCCCTTCCAGGTCATTATTCTTTACTCTTAACTTCCAGCCCATCTTAGCCCTTCCTTCGGCAAAGACTCAGTCACATTACCCCTACTTACGTATGGACCCACAGGTAAGCTTGGCTTTTGTTGTCTTGTCTTCCAGCGCTGGCTGGGGCTCTGAACAAGGTGAGGTTGGCTTGCCCACCTTCCCCAGAGTCCCAGCGTATCCTAGGGAGATGGAGTAAAAATCCATTTTTTTTTTTTTAAACTGTCCCAGCGCTTTATGGTTCACCAGGGAGCGTTCCCCATCGACCCCGCTGCGCTCCGATTCCTAATGGATGTACGAGCACAGAGGTCACGACTTGGCAGAAGTGTTGACGATGGTCAATCTGGGCCGCCCTGAGCTCGAGGCCCGGTCTAGGTCGGGGCACATCGAGTCCATGTAACCGCGACATCCTGAGGTATTTTGCAGACACTTCCGTATCGGGTGGTGCCTTTCCATTTCTCCTTACTGCCGCCAGGTGATTTTATTCACCCCAATGGAACCCCTTCAGTAGTAAAATTACAAAGGATTACAAAGGAGGGGCATGACGACAGGAGACCTTTTGGTTCATAACTAAGTTGGATGCAAAAAAATATAATAATGATAAATAAATAAATAAATAAATAGATAAATAACAATTATAATAATATAGATAATAATAAATAGAATTAGTAAATAAATAAATAAGTACAGTTAAACAGTAAACAAACAGGTAAACAGTAAAGTGATAGATAAATAATGATCAATTATAATCAAGGAAATAATAATAAACAGACAAGTAATAACAAATAAATAGATAATATGAAATAAACGGCAGGCTTTACAGCATCTTGCTTAGGTGTTCACCTAAACGAATCTTAAAGCTTCGAACTGAACTACATTGCACTGCCTTTGCAGGAAGTTTATTCCATTCATTAACTACATTGCACTGCCTCTACAGGAAGTTTATTCCATTCATTAACTACATTGTACTACCTCTGCGGGAAGTTTATTCCATTCATTAACTACATTGCACTGCCTCCACAGGGAGTTTATTTCATTCATTAACTACATTGCACTGCCTCTGCAGGAAGTTTATTCCATTAACTACATTGCACTGCCTCTGCAGGATGTTTATTCCATTAGCTACATTGCACTGCCTTATTCTTGGTTGTCCATGTCTCGGTAAGCCCCTTACGTCACTTTTCGCTCTATTGCGGCAGCGGTCATGTTACTTCGTAAATGAAGTCAGACGCCATCCCGATGATCAACCCTCAGAAGCACTAAGCTAATCCTGACTATTTCACTCAGGCTACTGCCCAACGACTTTATTCAGCTCAGAGAAATATTTTGTGCTTCTGTGGGATAATCACTTTAACATGAGGACGCGTTTTCTTTACTTTATCCTTTCCCTGGGCAGATGTAACGAACGCCAGCTTAAAGAGGGCGGGGGGGGGGGGTTCGATCGCCTAAACCCCGTTCATGCTGTAGGTCTTTCACTAACGTGAACAGAATAAAATACTTTGTCCTTAACCAGAATAAATTCTACACGGGAAGTCACGATGTTGATGGGATACAATCCCCCAAAAGGAGAGTGGTTTTCTTCGACTTAATAAAATCGCTTGGAGGCAGCTGGGACGCAAGCAAGGGTAAAACGTTTTGCTCAAGGGAACATCGAAACTCTCTTCACCATCTGAGAGTCGGAGGACTCTTGCCCAGCCGGATCAGGTTACCTCCACAATAAAAACGAAATGTAGCGCACTCACAAATCAGTCCTCCCAAAACGCGGACAAGAAATTTTGTCCTTACAATGAAGATACGCAAAGAAGCAAAGACACAAATGAACAAACAAATAAACAATTAAATAAACACACAGTCAATCACTCTGATCAAAAGGGAGAATTAAATGAATAGATATGAAATATGTCTAGCTTAGTTTTGAAGATTATTCCCCGTTCTTTTTAACGAATAAGTTGAAACAGACTAGCGTACAATGAAAGATGAACAAATACATGGAGGTCATATCGGCATTAAGAACGACGTCCTCTACATACAAAAAAAAGAAAATTGTCAAAAAACGTGGCAAAGTAAGCCCTATGTGGTCCATCAAAAAACCAGGCAAGATACAAAACAAAAACAAAACAAAAACATTCTTTATATATGCAATAACTAGTGGACGAGGGCTGAAACAGAAACAAACAAAAGGCTTACGCACCACCGCTCCGTAAAAAACAGAAGACGTATGAATACAAGACGAAAATGTAGTAGCACATTTAGTAAAATGTTTTAAATAACCCACTGTCGGAAAAACAAAGCAAAATAAACAGATGAACTGTATATTTCGACCACTACTGTGGTCCTCTTCAGCAGAAGAGGACCACAGTAGTGATCGAAATATACAGTTCGTCTGTTTCTTTTGCTTTGTTTTTCCGACAGTGGGTTATTTAAAACGTATGAATACAAGGTGATATCGATTGAAGAATGCACTATGTCGCCCATTACATGTATCAAAGACAAAGTGACACATGACAAGAACAAATCAATTACAGGAACTGCTTAACATCTTGATAGAAGAACATTTTCAGACGAGTGGTGCGCCATCTCAGTTAACACCTTAAGATTCTTATTGTCTTCGTTCTATCTATCGCCAGACGATTTCATTCAACCCTGAGACACTCCACTGGGGGAGCGAAGGAGTCAG
>NC_134787.1:27537227-27544727 GCF_046742065.1 Oratosquilla oratoria
TCCTGAGCAGCATTTCTCAACCAGGGTTCCCCGGAACCCTAAGGTTCCGCAAAAGGTCCCTAAGGGTTCCGCGAGAACAAGTGAGATAAGCTAATGCACTTTTGATTTTTTATCTAATTTCATATACGTAATATAATTAAACACGCACGACATATTCTTGGTTATTGTAACTGTAATATAGACATCATCCCATCTAACCTATTATTACGATAAAAATAAAATCAGAAAGATTTGGTATATGTGTTTTTTGTTTTGTTTTGTTTTTTTGCGCAGGGGTTCCTTGAGACATGCAATTTATTTTAAAGGTTACAGAATGGTAAAAAGGTTGAGAAACGCTGTGTTAGAGCAACGCCCGCAAAAGGGGGCGTCGCTGCGATGAAGGTGGTTGAAGAATTCAGGGTCGGCTTGAAATGGCCAATGGCCGCCACTTGACTCACGACCGTAAACACCAAAGTTTCGGACAATGTTAGCAATGGGGACCAATCACAAGTCTTGACATCTGTCTAATAGTCTTGCCCGCACGAAACAACTATTTTCTACGCATAAATCGAAGCTAATATTCCAACCAGCGAGACCCACTTTATGTCGGCATAAATCTGCCGATGATGTACTTCTTTAAATTTATTAGTTCTTAGTTGTTGTTTTTTTTTCTAATTTTCAAGATTTCTGTCCAATCTTATACATGTTTTTAAGAATGTTGATGACCACTATATATATATTTATATATATATATATATGTATACATATATATATATATATATATACATATATATATATATCTTTTTTCAACCACATATCACTTTTAATTCCGTACCATCGCAAACGAGACTGAGAATCACTCGAAGGAGGCATCCGTGGAAATTGAAACGTAGACGAGCCGAGGATTCGAACCCAGCTAACCCGTAACAAAGTTACATTGACGTAACCCAATACGCTATTTCCTAGTTAATTAATATTTGCAAGCCGGTGACTCGTTCCTTACCTCGAAAACAGCAAACCTTTCCCCAGGAGACGCTTAGCTGCAGCTAAGAGTCACCTTTGCCCTTTTGCTAAGACTGTCGTGCCCCAGAAGATTACTCCGTTAACTTTGCTTACTTTTGCTTACTTTTTTTCTAAAGGGCCATTTACACGGTCGAACAGTTTGACAAACCCGGTTTGTCAGGCAAGTGTTTGAAGTGATGTTTCACCGTGTGAATGGGGTATTTGGTCGTCAAACACGTTTGTCGAACGTGTTTGACAACCAAATACCCTATTCACACGGTCAAACATCACTTCAAACGCTTGTTTGACAAACCGGGTTTGTCAAACCGTTTGACCGTCTAAATGCCCCTTAATACTGCTGTTTTGCTAACCTTTTTTTCTAACACTGCTGTTTTCTTCTATTCTTGTCTTATTACATCGCAGTTTGTTATCATTTCCATTTTCATGAATATGCATTTCTCCTGAGATCTTACTCAAGTGATGAATATAAATTTTGAGAATACGAAGGGAGGAAGACACAGGACTCTTGAGAAAGACACAAGTTGAAACCGGTCGGTGGTCGAGTGGTCCGTTGGTTAATCTTATCCTTAGATTCTTCAGAGTTCCCTTCTCTCCTCGTCTCACTATTCCTATCTATACATAGTTTCTTAGATATATTTCATATTCCCTGGTGCTTACCCATCAGTTCCCCTCAACCCTTTCGATACATTGACGTCAATTAAACTAAATAAAAATCGCCCATCGATGGTCAGAATAGAAAATTGAATTCTGTCTCACTGCAGCAAGGGAGTTACCAGCTTCGCTGCGATGACTCCTACGGAAGACTTTACGCTGTTTAAAACGAAATTATTTTTTTTTCTTTTTCAACTATTGACAGGACTTTGTGCTGAAGCAGTTAGGGCAATCTAAATTAACATCCCTTCGATACACTTATAACCTTAACGATATCGTTATTACCAACGACAGACTTCCAAGACTTTTAGCTGAGATTCATGAAGAACGTTCCTGCACATGAACGAAGTTCGATGTCGCTAGCAAGAATAAAGACTATAGAATACGTCACCGTGGCAAAGAGCTTCATTTAGACAATCCCCATTGCTATGGAGACGCTCCCCTCCCTCCCTAAGATAAATACAATGGTCTAGCGTCTGCCAGAATGAAATGTATAAAGTCGCTGTGGCAACGAGGGAGGAAGGGACATTTTACCACGCCCTTTACCTCTGGGGACCGTAGAATTTATGTACTCACACACCGGTAAACCTCAGAAAATCGGAGTAATTCACTAACTTTTGGGTAATTTGGCGCATTTAGAAGGAATATATCACCCCTTAAACAGCGAGATATTTCCCTTAGCTGAATAAAATAGACTGTCGATACCCCAAGAAATGTATATATAAAAATGATTACTTATTAATCATCGTCTATATGCCCATTGCTTGATCGTCCACATTTCTATGCCGTTGTAATCTCGGTAAATGGTTTGATGATACGGGTGTTCATTTGTATGTAAGGTGGACGTGTCTGGAAAGTAAAAAAACAGATATGAGCAAAAAAAAATTTGTGCATAGC
Source organism: Oratosquilla oratoria (assembly GCF_046742065.1). Classification (NCBI taxonomy): domain Eukaryota; kingdom Metazoa; phylum Arthropoda; class Malacostraca; order Stomatopoda; family Squillidae; genus Oratosquilla; species Oratosquilla oratoria. The sequence goes on from NC_134787.1 coordinate 27,539,778, forward strand.
GAAACGGTGAGCTCCTCAAAACACTTAAGAACTGCAAGCTTTCCCATTCCATTTTTGGAAGAAAGAACATACATATATATATATATATATATATATATATATATATATATATATAGATATATATATTATATATATATGTGTATATATAATATATGTATATATGTATATATATATATATATATATATATATATATACATATCGATATACATATCGATATACATATATATATTCTCGTAAACGATGTCTACAGCTTTCACCAAACCTGAACCATACAAACAATTGAACTTAAAGCCTGTAGGAAGTACACAATGAGTGATTTCCGAGAAACTACGAAATTGCTTCCTCTAAACTATATAAAGTTGCTAATTGCTTCAACTGAACTTAGTTATCATCGGCTCGGAACTGCGAGTTTGTCATTCCCTGATGTAATCAGTATGGAATACTGATTACAAAAGTTTTATGCGCTACGACGCTACTACCATGTGATTGAATATTTATTATCACTGAACTAAGTAGATACAATCACCTAAGTACCTAAGTAAAGAGTCGCTACCGTGAAATTAAAGATTGCCTGTAGCCAAATGAAAGACTTGGCAAATTAGGAAAACGACCTTGTTAAACAAATGGTAAGCTACGGGGTCAATACCGCCAAAATAAAAACATGCGAATTATGGACGCACTGTTGTCAGAATATAGATTATCTACCTCAAAATTAAGAAGTCATTGCAATTGGAATAAGCTAGTAAGCTTCTAGGCAAGTTGGAAATATTCATACTAATACCAATAATGAAAACTATTTGTTGACTCGAGTTTCAATGACTGGAAAATTGGTCACAGCTGACGGGGAGAAAGTTCGATCCCCGCCCGGAAATCGCGTGTCAATCCCTCGAAGCTGTTACTCCGGATCGAAGTGAATCCGTTGATAGGTTTTGAATACGAACTCCGGAGAGAGAGAGATTTGGCGTCCATCTTACAGGACCACCACTAGTTGCTTCCAAAGGTACCAAACAAACGTGGAACTCGAAGTCCTTCAGAAGGATCCCCATCCCCCATCCCCAGTCTCCCATCCCATATTCCTCATTTCCAACCCCCAGCCCCCAACCCCCGAATCTCAAACCCAAACCCGACAGGCGCCAATCAAAATGAAGCCCCATCTAGACTGCGATTGGATTGGTTGGGGTTGAGGGGTTGATGGAATAAGATAGTGTACTTGAGGCAGAAGGGTACGGATTTGGTAGAGTGAGGAGTGGAAACTGTTTTGCGGGGGGAAGGGGGGTTGTAAGTGGATAGCTAGGGTGAGTATAGCGTCAGAATAAATTATATTACTATTGTATGAAATTCGGAGCGGTATGAAGATAAGTCCAAGGATGTGGAAAACATCCTTCTGGAGGTGGAGGCGAGGAGCAGGTAGGAACGCCTTCAGGTGCTGACCTCTCGAGAAACTAAGCCCATCGAGTAATATTCTCTTAAGTCGCTAGCTTCTGCAGACACAAAAGCTTTTACGTAAAGGCGGGAACTAACACACCAGGTCTTTCGAGCATCACCAACATCGTGCACTATTCCTTTAACAATATTCTAATCGGTCGTGAACATTTTTTTTCGAATGATATTCTATTGAGGCATCAACTCCTTCTGGGGTTAACATCTTCAGGTACTAGCCATCTTAGGTATTAACCAATTCATGCTTTAACTTCTTCTATTGCTATTGCCTTCAGACACTATACCCTTTAAACAATATTCTTTGTCATTCATTACTGGAGTCACTAATTTCTTCATATTCCAGTTTCTTCACATGTTAAACTCATTAGACACCAATCCCTTCAAGAAACTTTTCCCTCAGGTGCTTGCCCCCTTAAGCATCAACCCTTGGATCATTCTCATCTTCATGGAGTAATTCCTTCAGGCACCAATACCTCCAAGCACTAATCTCTTCAAGTACTTATACCTTCCTGCAATATTCAATTCAAAGACTTTCAGGCACAAAGCCCTTCTGATAGTTACCCTGCCGGTTATTGACCTATTCAAGTAATATCCCCTGCAGGTACTATCTTCTTTAGTCAACGCCCTAATCAGACACACTCTTTAGACATTCTTCATTCCATTCACAAACTCTTTCGAAGAACAACTTCTCTGTGGACAAACTTCTTCGGGTATCTATCACACCATATACTAATTTCTTCAAGTATCAAGTATTTCCGACATAATACAGTCCATCCTCTTCAAGAATTAATATCCTGGGGAACTATTCCCTTCTCCCACTAACCCCACCAACCATTAGCGTTCTCAGGCACTCAAGGCCACTGCATAAGATTCGAGCCAAGATGTTTTCCTTTCTTCTCGAGAGAAATCCCGTTTGTAACCGTGATTGCTACTTCACAAGATGCAGTCGCACCATTAGCTGCTTTGAACGACTCGACTCAAAAATCCCACGACAGAGGAAACGACGAGATATTAGTCAATAAGAACTAATACGCATTGGAATTAACCTGTGAAATCGGCCGTATTGCAGCACTAAGCAGGGCTGCCAACAGTTTTTTTTCCAGGAGAAAACAAACCCGAAGATAACGCTCCTAAAAATCTTGTGCTTGATATAGCCATACGAATTTATTCACTTGATATCAAAACGTGCTGAAGAGGGTAAGGAGATCTCAATTAAACTCTTTGCATCTATAAACGTTCATTACAGATTTCGTGCTGGCGGACGTCGGGTGGTTTCATCCAAGGCCCGTGCTGAGGTTGGTTAACTGCGCGCCTAAGCTCTCTATCCTGTGCTACGATGGTTACGGTCCATGCAAATGCAACATCAAACTCCTCATCTCGCCGGCGAGGGTTTGATAAAGCGCTTCCTCCAAGAGGGCAAATTTCGTCATAAGAGTCTTATGTATGCAAGACGTGAGGGAAGCTCGAGCATAAACCCCCGCCGAAACGAGGTTTTCGTCTTCGCCTGGTCACAAAGCCATGATCGCTCGTCGGCTCCAGAAAAATCCAGCCAGGATGATTATCCCCCCAAGGTAGGTAGGCTCCTCTTCACGGCAATGGGTGAGCCCACGAGACCCAAAACACGCGCGCGCGCACACACACACACACGCGCGCGCGCGCACGCGCACATACACACACACATACAAACACACACACATACAAACACACACACATACAAACACACACACATACAAACACACACACATACAAACACGCACACACACATATATATATTACAACCAAATATGATTTCTACGCGTTCACCAACCCAACCATATCAACATGGACTTCCTTTTTTCTTTCTTTCCCTTTTTTTTTTTTTGAGGGGGGGGGAGAGGAAGAAGTATCATTCCTCAGATCCTGTACACAAAGCGTCATAATCGTAAATTTTCACGCCCTTCGCTACAATAACAGGCAGGTACTCCAAGTTTCGGTTCTGGATAATATCGATCTTTTTTTTTTTTTTGGCATGTGTGTCTGATGAACACGGGATTCCGTTCAACTGTAACGGGTCCAAAATGAATAGATAAGGAAATAAAAACATAAAGATAAATAAATAAATAAATAAATAAACAAGCAAAAATGAATAAATAAATAAGTAGTTAAATAAGTAAATGAAGGAAGAAATAAGTAAAGTAAATCAAATAAAAACATAAATAAACAAATGAATAAATGCTTAAAGACAAAACAAGATGAAATGGATTAAAATGAAACAAGATAAAGCAAGATAAAATATAACAGAAATAATAACCATAATGAAAATAGTAAATATAACAAATCTAATAAATATGATAAGGATAAGATAAAATCAAAATCTAAATAAATCTAAAGAAAACGTACGTCGCTGCAGCCGAGGCGTTGAAGTTGGGTTGGTCGCGTGCGTTAGCTGACGACTCCCAAGGAGTAGAATGTCTTGTTATTAGCGGCAAACGTCGTCATCATGTGATCCGATCATTTTTCACATTACGATGACTTAGAGGAAGCATAAAAATCGATCGGGATGACCATATCATTGTTTACATCACTACTCTGCTCTAGATTATCCGACTGGAAACACAAACGAACTTGTAATATACTTTCCGAATCTACCAACCCCTATCACGATATATTCTGGTGAGCTTTTAGTAATTAACAAATTAATCAATTGATTAACTAATTGATCCTTGTGTTCCCTGGGATACGCCAAGTCTCATAAAGCCAATAATAACACCAAGAAATGTTCTTCATTCTTTAATAGGATATAGAATCATAAATGAATCAATGTTACAGGTAAAATAGTCTTCCTAAATTAGTCGAATCCACAAAAGCTTTTGAAAACGTTTAACAGCGACTTCCAAGGGTCATCTTGATGTCATATTTCTAGTTCCTTCTAAAAAATTCTGTATTCATTCTAACCGTTTCTGGCGTTTGTATCTAGTTCTGAGGAAATGAATACACACACACTCCACCCAACCATCCCTCTTCCTCTTCCTCCTCCTCCTCCTCTTCCTCCTCCTCTTCCTCCTCTTCCTCCTCCTCCTCCTCCTCTTCCTCCTCTTCCTCTTCCTCCTCTTCCTCCTCTTCCTCCTCCCTCTCTTCCTCCTCCTCTTCCTCCTCCTCCCCCTATTCCTCCTCCTCCCCTCTTCCTCTTCCTCCTCTTCCTCCTCCCCCTCTTCCTCCTCCTCTTCCTCCTCTTCCTCCTCCCCTCTTCCTCCTCCTCCTCTTCCTCCTCTTCCTCCTCCCCTCTTCCTCCAACTCCTCTTCCTCCTCCCCCTCTTCCTCCTCCTCCCCCTCTTCCTCCTCCTCTTCCTCTTACTTCTCCTCCTCTTCCTCATCCTCATCCTCCTCATCCTCATCCTCCTCATCCTCCTCATCCTACTCCCCCACCTTCTCTATAGAAGAAATGAATAATACTCGTTTCAACAAGCCTGTGGACAGTGAGCGGGTTTTTTACATATTCATTTGTTCGGCAAGCACCCACATGACTTTAG
>NC_134787.1:27567227-27577227 GCF_046742065.1 Oratosquilla oratoria
GATGAGCATAGATGGAAGTCGATATCCTTGAAGAATGCTCGAACTGATGCTGCCGGAAGTGAGAGATCGAGGAAGCCCAAATATAAGGTGATTGGAGCCTGATTACGTGGTCAGGATATAGAACAAGCAGAAATATGAGGGAGTTTCAGACTTGAAAAAGAATACACTGAGGTGACGGCCTGTTTCATGACATGAGTCTACGAAGACAGAGGAGCAGGGATGGTGGGAAGGTGATGAGGAGTACCCTTCGAATGGTTTAATCGTAAAAGATTGAAATGGAATCGTGCAGATGATGTTAGTAACAAAGGTGAAGACGTTCCTCTTTCATGTCAAACCTCCTCGCTTTGCGAATAAAAACTCTTGGAGGATCTGAGAGAAGTCGGAGGAGGAAAATTTGGAGGTATGAAGTGGAGACTGAATGCACCACGAAGAGGAGGTGCAGAAGACGAAAAAGGGAAAATATACAAATGAAAGAGAACGGAAGGGATTTGAAAAAGATGGGAGAAAAACAAGAGGTAATGAGGAAAGGAGAGAAGACGTGTGAGGAGGAAGAGGAGTGAGGGAGAAGGAGACAGTGATCGACACTGGTGGTTGGAGGCAAGACAAGGACAGGGGAAGATGGGAGGGTGGGGAAGACAAAGATGAAAATAAGAAAGGAAAATAACAGAAGGTATAGCAAGCTAGAAGAAACATTAACAGAAATGATCTGTAAAAAGAACTAAAAAGGGAGGAAGAGAGAAAGAATATCAAGAAAAAGAACAAGGCGGAGGAGGAGGAAGAGGAGAAGGAAAAAGAAAAGAAGGCAAAGGAGACGAAGAAGATGATGGAAAAGGAGGAAGAGGAGATGGAGAAGGAGAAAGGGAAGGAGATGGAGAAGAAGAAAGAGAAGGAGATGGAGAAGAAGAAAAATAAGAAGGAGAAGTAGATGGAGGAGAAGGAAAACGAGAAGGAGAAGAGCATATGGTAATGGGTGGGAGATGGGGGAAGATCGGGTATCTTGTCACGAGGGGAAGGAGAGGGAGGGAGGGAGTGTGGGAGGTGTTGAGGAGGATGGCTCGAGTAAACAGCCCAAGTCCTCCGGAGCAAAACAAGCAAATGGTGGTCCAGAGCATCAAAGGAAGCAGACCGGAACAAAGAATATATGTATAAAAAGTATATATGATCACTGTCATTCACATCCAATTGCAAAATCGCAAACGGGGAAGAAGACAAAGAAAAAAGGGATGGGGATGGAGAGGTAGAAGGTGGGGAGGGGGGGAATGGGAAATTTGAGGATTTTGTGTTAAATGTAGAGAACCGCAAAACAAACCAATTAATATAATTACTCGTGGGGAAGGCGGTGAGTAGGTGGAGAGCTCAGTTTTCTGGTGCTGTGTGAAAAGTTCCTTTCCTCCTCTTAATAAAATCACCTGACGACGAGCAGAATTAGTGGATAATGGGGTCTGCAGCTTTAAGGAGAGAGAGAGAGAGTAGTTTCCCTTTTTTTGAAATAAATCTTCCGGCAGTGACCAAAGTGAAAAGGCCAGCAGCTGAGGTAGTTTTCGACTCTTAAAACCCCTTGATTATGCCTACGTAGGCGTCACGAGGCGCGCGTGAAGATACCACTGTCGTGTCGGCGTCTTGATTATACTTGTTTTGTATTTGTAGCTGAGTGAACCCCGTATTCTGTGAATAGGCTTGATCGCATTTTCTGTATGTGCGTGTGTGTATGTGTGTATTCACCTTTCACCTTGGTCTTTGGATCGCGTGTTGGACTCGTGATCGACAGCTATTTCCCTCCCGGAAGAGAGCTCAGAGCTCGTATGACCGATCTATGGGTAATGCTATGACCTTACACACACACACACACACACACACCCAACTCCCCGCCCACGAGAGTCGGAGTAACGACCCGAAGCGCAGCGATACCGAAATAATTTCGGCCCTGGGCAGGATTCGAACCAGGTACTGCCGCACCTCCGTACTGACAGTCCAGTACTCTATCAACCGCGCCACCGAGAGAGAGAGAGAGAGAGAGAGAGAGAGAGAGAGAGAGAGAGAGAGTGTGTGTGTGTGTGTGTGTGTGTGTGTGTGTGTGTGTGTGTGTGTGTGTGTGTGTGTGTGTGTGTGTGTGTGTGTGTGTGTGTGTGTGTGTGTGAAAGAGAACGAGTATAACAGATGTAGCTTTATATTTTACAATGCGCGTATTGTGATACATCATCGAACATCAGGCAACCTTAAGAGCGAACGAATATTTGACTCGTATTGAAGAGGTTATGTAATGATGGGGCTTCCTCTTACTGAATGAATTCCCCTGGCGGCAGCCACAATAAATAAGAATCCTGTTTTGTTAACACCGAAATGGCGAATCCTGAATATGGTAAAAGAGAGATTCAAGGATGGAAGCAGAACGGAGTGATAGTAGAAATCAAAAGGACATTTTTTTTTTTTTTTTTCGTGGAGGTTTGTGTCCAATATTAAAAGAATACTGCGTGACTTTAATTCGTAGAAATGTCACTAAAGCGACTAAAATATTGAGTACAGAGCAGGGAGCGTCTGTGAAACGATCCCTTCTTTTGCATCAACGTTTCGACAGCCAACCAATCCATAAATGAAGACAGGTTTGTATCATGATTTAACCTTTACGTCAGAGGGAAGCCATTCTTCATTTTATCCAGTTAACAGGGAGCCTCCATACCAACTGATAGATTATGACAATTCCTCTCGCTACAGTTACGCCTCTTCCAGAATTCATTCTACCTAACACAACACAATTTTCCGTACCTGAGGGGAACACGCCCATAACACAGAGTTTAAACAAATAATCATTCCAGTTTAATAAACCTGAAACGACCTCAAACGCGTACAATCCAATTCTAATATTGACATCGAACGCAGAAAGCAAATCATGAATGATCAATATGACCACTTTGACAGCACATAAAGTATACACTACGTTCTTTGTTTATTGAGCACTCTGACCAACAAACGAGTAACACTGACTGGTTGACACCATAGAGTACGTGGATGTACTTGTACATACGTGTATACAGGCTATTACATATGTATATGTGAATACATATGTGTATCTATCTGTATATGTATATTTATATATATATATATGTGTGTGTGTGTGTGTGTGTGTGTGTGTGTGTGTGTGTGTGTGTGTGTGTGTGTGTGTGTGTGTGTGTGTGTGTGTGTGTGTGTAAATATATATGAATATACTTATAAGTGTGTGTGTGTGTGTGTGTGTGTGTGTGTGTGTGTGTGTGTGTGTGTGTGTGTGTGTGTGTGTGTGTGTGTGTGCATGTGTGTCAATGCGAGTGTGTAGAGAGAGAGGCTGTGATGGAGGGGAAATACACGCAAAGGGAGAGAGAGAGAGAGAGACGTGAATAAGTAAGTGGACATATAGTGACACACAGGGAAACATATTTGGCTCCACTTCACGAGCCACCTGACCTGACCTGGCCCGAAAAGGGTCAGATGACGTCACAAACCTGCCCTTGGATGGGTCCTCCTACGTTTCCGGGGAGCACAGCGGAACATAATGCCTGTGGAACATCTGCATCACGCGTCACGTCAAGCAACAACACGTAATGACTACACAGGAGTCTCCTGGTGACGTGCTACATACTCTGGCGCCACAGTGAGGAATAATGTGTTGCTGATTTTCACGTGGTGCGAACAAAACGTGTTGCAGATTTTCACGTGGTGCGAGTAAATGCGTCGCTGATTTTCACGTAGCGCAAGCAAACGTGTTGCTGATTTTCACGTGGCACAAGCAAACGTGTTGCTGATTTTCACGTGGCACAAGCAAACGTGTTGCTGATTTTCACGTGGCGCGACCAAAATATGTTGCAGATTTTCATGTAGTACAAGCAAATGTGTTGCTGATTTTCACGTGGTGCAAGCAAATGTGTTGCTGATTTTGACGTGGAGCAAGCAAACGTGTTGCTGATTTTCACGTGGAGCAAGCAAATGCGTTGCTGATTTTCACGTGACGCGAGCAAATGTGTTGCTGATTTTCACGTGGTGCGAGTGAACGTGTTTCTGATTTTCACGTGACACAAGCAAATGTGTTGCTGATTTTCACGTGGTGCGAGCAAATGTGTTGCAGATTTTCACGTGGTGCGAGCAAAAGTGTTGCAGATTTTCACGTGGCGGGAGCAAAAGTGTTACCGATTTTCACGTGGCGAGAGCAAAATGTGTTGAAGATTTTCACGTGGTGCCAGTAAATATGTTGCTGATTTTCACGTGGTGAGAGTAAATCTGTTGCTGATTTTCACGTGGTGCAAGCCAATGTGTTGCTGATTTTCACGTGGCCCGAGCAAAATGTGTTGCAGATTTTCACGTGGCTCGGTGACGGGAGGGCGGGCTTTGTTTCGGCCGAGCACGTGGAGTCATGGAGGAGATGTGGAGGAGATGTGGAGGGAGACGGGCGTGGCAAGCGGAGGAAGAGAGACGTAGCCAGCGGACGATGTGGACTCCGAGTGGAGGTATGGAGTGGTGGATAACGTGACTCCATATGGTGGAGGGGGATTACTTAACGTCAGGGAATATATGGAGGAAGAAGAGTTGTGTGGAGGATTTTTGGAGGTATGGAGGAGGAGTGAGAATGGTGGGAGGGAGCAGGCAACGCTGTTGACGGAGAGGAGGCAAGATCGACATTCAGGGCGTGGAGAAGGTGAAGGAGGAGGAGGAGGAGGAGATGGAGGACGAGGAGGAGATGGAGGAGGAAGAGGAAATGGAGAAGGAGGAGGAGGAGGAAGAGGAGGAGGAGGAAGATGCGATGGAGGACGAGGAGGAGGAGGAAGAGGAAATGGAGGAGGAAGAGGAAATGGAGGAGGAGGAGGAGGAAGAGGAGATGGAAGAGGAGGAGGAGGAGGAGGAAGAGGAGGAGGAGGAGGAGGATACGGAAAAAGGAGGAGGGAATAGAGGAGGAGGAGATGGAGGAGGAGGAGGATACGGAAAAGGAGGAGGGAATAGAGGAGGAGATGGAGGACGAGGAGGATACGGAAGAAGAGGAAATGGAAGAGGAAGAGGAAATGGAAGAGGAAGAGGAGGAGGTGGAGGACGAGAAGAAGGGCATGGAGGAGGAAGAGGGTGCGGAGAAAGGAGGGTGCGAGGAAGTAGAAAGAGGAGGAAGAGGAAATCGAGGAAGAAGAGATAGAGTCTGAAGAGATGGACGAGGAGGATGAGGAGGACTAGTAGGAGGAGAAGGGAGAAAAGGAGAAGGAAGAGGAGACAGGAGGAGAAAGAGGACAAGGAGATGAAGGCGAAGGAGAGATAGAGGAGGAAAGAAGGAGAATGGAAAGGAGGAGAGAAAAGAGGAGGAGAAAAGTGTAACAGGGTAAAAGGAGTGTAAAGGAGGAGAGGAATGGGAGGAAGAGGAGGCGGGGAAGTAAATAAAGAAGGAAGGAACGGAAGCAGCGAGAGCAAGAGAGAGTGACAAAGAGGAGAAGCAAAGAGGAAGGAGGAGGAGTAGGAAGAGAGAAAGGGAAATTGGAAGAGAGGATATGGAGTAAGGGAAGAGATGAATAAAAAGGATAAGAAATAAGAGGAGGAGAAGAGGGAGGCAAAGGAAGAGGAGGAGGAGGAGGAATGGAGGAGGAAGATGAAGAGGAGAAGGAGGAACATGAGGAGGAGAAGAAGAAGTATAGGAAGTAAGAGGGAAGAAGACAAAAATGGGAGAAAGGGAAAAGAAGAATGACGAGAAAGAGTATGAAAGAGGAGTAGGAAGATTAGATGGGGGAAGAGAAAGTGGAAGAGATAGAGGGATTTGTAGGAAGAGGAGGAGGAGGAGAAGGAGGAGGAGGGGGAGGGAAGGGGTAGGGGGAGGGGGAGGAGGAGGAAGAAGAGGAGGAGGAGGAAGAGGAGGAGGGACCTTTTTCTTGGTATTTCTTATTGTGACGTCAATGGCATGACGACGACCCTTCCTCTTAATCCTTTGAGTGAAGAAAGCTTCCCCTCAGCTGAATAAAATCGCCTGGCGGCAGCCACAGTGACACATGAAGAGCAGCTACAGCAACTGCCTAGTGTAGGCCTTATGGCCTCTTGCAGTCTCCTTCATTCATATGCTCTTATGTTATGTTCCCAATGATAGTAAAAATCATCATCTTTTGCTAAGATTTAAATTCCCAGCATAGTCGCCATGCGATTTTATTCTTCTCTACAATCTTCCTGTAGTGACTAGAAAGGAAACATCGGTTTCCAGCAATACCTGTAACCCACGCCTTCGGAGTCTTTATTCTGTCTGCCAGCGGACGATTTCTGTTAAGCTTAACAAGACACCTCGAGGCCCGTCCCTTTCGCTACCTTTGGTGGAAGTCCTTCGCCGGCTGACGCCACACGATTTCATACAACAGAGGCCAGTACTCTCGGTGTCTGGAGGAGGAGGAGGAGGAGGAGGAGGAAAAGGAGGAGGAGGAGGAGGAGGAGGAGGAAGAGGAGGAGGAGGAGGAGGAGGGTGGGAAGGAGGAGAAAGGGAAGGATTGGGGAGAAGATTAGAGACGGGTAGGGGGAGAGGGAGGGGTAGGGGGAAGGGAGGTTAGAGGAGGAGGAGGAGGAGGAGGAGGAAGGGGAGGAGGAGGAGGTTAAGAAGGAGGAGGAGGAGGAGACAATAGGCGAGAGGAAAGAAGCCATGAAATGAGTCGAGTTCACATTAAACTTAGTCTCCCACTTGACTCCCTTCAACTTGGTGGAATTGATAGACTTTGTTCTGGTTAACCACGGGTGATCCTCTTCACGTGAAGGGTGACTTCCAGGACTAAAATCTAATCCTGAGAAGGACTCTTACACAACACGGACGCGAAGTACTAGATCTTAGCATACCCGTAGTAAAGAGAAATGTTCGTGGCTGAATTAAATCAACCGGCGGCAGTGACATGAATCACGAAAGTCGTAAAATGCAAAGAAAGGATTAAAAACACATTCAGGCACGTGGAACCCCGAGACAAGAAACATACACATCCTTCTGGGAGATACTTGAGGATTCACTTCGTCTTCGAGATTGTCCTCCTCGAGGTTGTCCTCCAACATCAGCAGGCAGCAGACTAATCCCTTTGAGTGCAAGGACGTCTCCTAATCTTAATAAAATCCTCAGTCGTTAAGCCAAACAAACCCTGGAGAGTAATGACGTCACCATCTCGAAGGTATTAGGCGAAGACCAAAGTTGCAATTCATCATGAGCATTGAAGGATTTCAGCAAACTTGAGGAAGAGGACTTTGGGAGGAGAACCAGAGTGAAGGAGGAGAGGAGAGGGGGAAGAAAAGGGTGACGCTGGAGGGGAAGGGGATGGTGGAGAAGAAGAAGGACGCCCACGAAGAAGGAAAGATGGAGGACGAGTGTGAGACGAAGATGGGGTGGGAGGAGAATGGGAACGTAGAGGAGAGAAAGAAGAGACACGAGAAGAGAGGGGAAAGGAGGGGTGGAAATGAGGGGTTGAGGGAGATGTGAGGGGGAGGGGAGAGAAGAGAAATGGATGGTAAAGGAAGGGATAGAAGAAGAGACATGAAGAGAAAGGAGTGGAGGGGAGGAAAAAGGGGGAAGGGAAAGAGAAGGAAGACGAAATGGAATGGAAATTCAGGAAAGGGATGAGAAGTGAAAGTGAGTGGAGGGGGAGGGACGGGAGAGGAGGGGGAGGGAGGGGAGAGGAGGGGAAGAGAGGGGAGGGGAAGGGGCCCATGAGGAGGAGGGGAGGAGAGGGGTGACTGAGGCTGATACAGGAGGAAGGAGAAGGATTCGGTGAGTCGAAGATGGTTGCAACGTGTGGTGATGGAGGCTGAGGGAGAGGAGGGATGAAGGAAGCAGAAGCCAGACATACGGGAATGAAGACACAATATAACAGATGAGGGAAAGGAGTATGAGGATGAGGATGAGGATGAGGATGAGGATGGCGATGTGGAGGAGGAGGAGGAGGAGAAGAATGAAGAGGAGGAAAAGGAGGAGGAAGAGGAGGAGGAGGATAGGGTTAGTGATACAGAGAACAGAAGCCAAGGACGAGAGAGTAGCGGTTCCAAGAAGCCGAATAAGGGCTGCAGAAGGACAGGAGGAGGAAGAGGAGGAGGGGGAGGAGGAGGGGGAGGAGGAGGGAGGAGGAGGGAGAGGAGGAGGAGGAGGAGGAGGGAGAGGAGGAGGAGGAGGAGGAGGAAGAGGAGGAGGAGGAGGAGCCGAAAGAAAATGAAAAGGAGGAGGAGGAGGAGGAGGAGAAAGACGAGGAGGATGAGGAGGCAAAAGATGAGGAGGAGAAAAACGAGGAGGATGAGGAGGCAAAAGAGGAGGAGGTGAAGAAAGATAAGGAAGAGCTTGAGTAGGAGAAGGAGAGAAGGAGAAAGAGGAGGAGGAGGAGGATAGAATGAGGGGAAGAAAAAGAGTAGGATGAAAAAGAACAAACAACAGAGATTACGAGTTGCAAATAAATAAGGAGAGCGAAGGAGGACACAAGTAGTGGAGAGAGGAAAGAGGAAGAAAAGAGAGCTAAATAGGAAGATAAACAGTGAAAGGAAGAATGGTCTGTAGAGAGAAGGACGAGGAGGGAAATAGGAAGGAAAGAGAAAAAGGAAAATCATAGGCAGGAGATGGAAGAGAAGAGATAGAGAGGAAGAGAACGAAGAGGAAGAGGAAGAGAAAGAGGAAGAGAAAAAGAAAGGGAAAGAGAAGGGGGAAGAGCAGGAGGAGGGAGAGGAGAAGGAGGAGGAGGAGGATACGGAGGAAGATAGAGAAAGGTGGTGCTAGGGGGAAGAGAAGAAACCAAACAGGGGAAGGACGATAGGAAGAGGAGGAGAAGGAAGAGATTAGAAAGAGGAGAAATACAGGAAGAGGAATGAGAGATGGAAGAAGAGAGGGAGGAGTATAGGAAGAGAGGACATACAGGAAAAGGAATAAGAGAAGGAAGATGAAAAGGAGAAAAAAGAGGTAAAGGGCAAGGAGGAAGCAGAAAAAAAGAGGAAGAAGAGGAGGAAGAGGAGGAGGACGGGGAGGAGGGTGGATGGAAGTACAAGTAAGTAGAAGAGGAGTTTACATCAAAGTATGCCCGGGGGAGGGCAAGGGGGGGGAGAGAGAGAGAGAGGTGGACGGGGAGAGGGAGGTGGAGGCGGGGAAGAGGAAAGGGAGAGGAGGGTACTGGAGACTCAACGAATGAAAAGAAAGGAAGAGGAGAAGGTACCTAATGGAGAGGAAGGGGAGAGGAAAGGAGGAGAAAGAAGAGTGAAGAGGGTCAGGCCAAAATGGTGGTGAAAGAAGAAGGACAGAGGAATAGAGGGGGAATGAGGGCATGAAGGGAATATGAGGAGGAGGAACAGGAGTAATATAAATAGAAAGAGAGGAAATAAGGAGGAAGGAAGAGGAAGCAGAAACAGGTAGGGTAAGAAAAAGGAATAGAAGGCGAAGGAGGAGGAAGAGTAGGAAGAGGAGGAAAAAAGGAAGAAGAGAAGGAGGAGGAGGAAGAGAAAAAAAGGAAGTAGAGGAGGAGAAGGAGGAAGAAGAGGAGGAGAAGGAGGAGGAAGAGGAGGGGAGGAGGAAGAGTAGAAGGAGGAGGAGGAAGAGGAAAAAGGATGAAGAAGAGGAGGAGGAGGAGGAGGAGGAGGAAGAAGAGGAGGGGGAGGAGGAAGAGGAGGAGGAGGAAGAGGAAAAAAGGATGAAGAAGAGGAGGAGGAGGAGGAGGAGGAGGAGGAAGAGGAGGAGGAGGAGGAGGAGGAGGAGGAGGAGGAGGCGAGCTGAAGGAGGAGGAGGAGGAGGAGGAGGCGAGCTGGAGGAAACCGGAAGCCTGAAGAGGAGGGCCTTCCGTGGTTGGGAGGTCGCGCCAGGGCCCGGATTTCGAGTTTCAACTCTTCAGTCCCGAACTTCGATGTCTGTGCTTCTTCTCTGCCGTCGGGAGGTGGTCTTCAACATTACTGGAAGATCTTCTATATTCCAGGGAGAGGACCCCGACCTGAACGCGGTCAGGACCGATCGAGACCCTTTTGATCCGGTATCCGTGGCCCATGGACAGAGGCGTTTGGCCGAAGACGTCAGGCCGTTCTT
>NC_134787.1:27582227-27584727 GCF_046742065.1 Oratosquilla oratoria
CACCGTTATTGACAAAACTAGTTTCGGTTGACTGAATACCTACCCCCCTCCCCCCTCCCCCTCCCCCCTCCCCGCTCTTCAATTGGGCGGTGGGAGGGCACGCGTGACTTGGGAAGTTCTGCTAAAAATTAATAAGATCGTCCAGCATTAGCCAGAATGAAGAGCTTTGAGTGATCAGCACCCGGCCTCAACGATCTCCCTCCGGGAGCCTTAAACCCACTAATGGCGTGAGAGTTTCTCCCAAGCGAAATGAAATCACTCTTCTAGAGGTGAGAAGGGTCTTCAAAGAGGCCCGTAACTCCGGATGGCGGCAGCTGATTTTATTCATCTGAGGGGCTCCGTCGGCTTAAAGAAGGGGGCGGGGGACGGGGGGCTGGGTGCTGGGGGCGTTTGGCGGGGGCTGGGGGACGTAGTCTCCTTTGCCCCTAGCCTCCCTATAATCGGATTTTTTTTTTTTTTTTTTTTTTTTTTTTTTTTTTTTTTAATATTTTTTACACCCTTTTTCGGATTTTATTCTTGTAAATGTCTACTTTTTTTTTTTTTTTTTGGGGTAGGGGTAGACTCGGAAGAATTTTTTTTCTTTTCACGCCAGAAGATTTTATTAAACTGCGTGAAGAGAATAGGCTCCGGTAAGAGCGATGAAGACCCAGTTATGATTCCCCACCTAACACGTGAATAAATCTATCGAGTATTATTCAAGATAAAACAAAAAACAAAAACAAAAAACAAGAATATTCATCTCAGCACGAAAGCAACAGATAGCCTATATGCAGGTTCGAGTCCAGTAATGCTTCGTATATGAAGGCACGTGTATGCACATGTCAGCGTGTACACTTCTATATATGCGCACCTCTCTACTTTATCCCGTTCATTTGTTCGAGTCTTTCATCAAAAGGAAAAGATGGTTATCTACACAAGCACATCCATTTATGCATGTGTACAGTACTACAGATCACCATGTCAAACTGTGCCTGACACGTGTGTATGTGCACGTGGACCCAATTAAAAGAAAAACGAAATATTTCATTCTTAAACTTCCCCCAAGGCGACACTTCTGTGTCCAGCGACCGTCTCAAACCTTCTGACCTTCATCCTCCCAAAAAAAACCTTCAGTACCTGACGAGAGATTCTTGGGACAAAATGCCAGCTCGCCTCCTCCTCTTCCACTCGCTTCCATATCTGCTCCTCCTTCTCTCTGTTAGTCGACACACTACTAGGTCCGGAATACGCGTACTACTAGAGTACAACTCCCCACACTGTAACATTCCGTTCTCGGACGGGAAGCTCTCTGCAGTGAAGAGTAACGAGCGAAAAAAAACGCTCATTTCCATGTAAGTGTCGTCAATCACAATAGCGATGTTCTTCGCGCTACCGTTATCCAGCAGTGATGCAACTTGGACTCCAAAAAGAGCTAATAGAACTTAGCACCAGGTCTGGGTGAGTGAGTTTAAATATTGTACTTCCTCGTCAGTTAAATATAACTACATAATAATGCAAATAAATGTTTTATAAATTGTATAATTGCACCATTGCTATTATTTGTGTACACATTTGCAGCCCTTTACTCTACTCTCTATTCCCTATCCTCGAGCCTCAACTCTCAACCCTCTTCGCTTTCCCTTCGGCCATCTACCCTCTACCCTCAATCATCTATCTTCATTTAGTAAAATCAAGCCAAGAAACAAAAGCTGTGTATCAACCAATAATCTAAAGATGTGGTACCATCCAACCACAAATACATACATACATACACACACACACACACACACACACACACACACACATATATATATATATATATATATATATATATATATATATATAAATATATATATATATATAGACATATGTATATATATAAATATGTATATATATGTATATATATGTGTGTGTATATATATATATATATATATATATATATATATATATACATATATATATACGGTATACACACACACACATATGGAGGGAGCGGAGGGATGGAGGGAGTGGACGGGTGACATTACAAGTGGGGAGTTCATTGGTGAGCGGATATTGTTTTCTGCTCCACGTGGATATCAGTAGGAACGGGGGGGAGGGGCGCGGTGGGGAGGGGGAGGGGGAGGGAGGCAGGCTCGTAATGGGGAAGGGGAAGGGAGGGGAGGGGGAGGGGGAGGGAGATAGGGGAGAGGGGGAGGGGGAGGGGGAGGGGGAGGGAGGGGGAGAGGGGAGAGGGGGAGGGGGAATGGGGAGGCCAAAAGCAACATACGGCTCGTAATAGGGGGGAGGGAGGAGGAGGGGGAGGGGGAGATGGAGGGAAGGGGAGAGGGAGAGGGAGGGGGAGAGGGAGGGGAGGGGAGGGGGAGGGGATGGGAGGGGAGTGGGGAGGGGAAGGGGGAGGTCAAAAGCAACATACGGGTAAACCGAGAGAGACAGAAATTCTGGCGAGACGAAGCGAGTGGGCCGGGGAGGAGGGGGAGGAGGGGGGAGAATGAAGGTGAAGGAGGAGGGAAGAGGAAGA
>NC_134787.1:27589727-27592227 GCF_046742065.1 Oratosquilla oratoria
ACTGCATCACTCACTTCCTCTTGTTTAAGGATCTTCCTCGCGATCTCATTGTCCCTATTTCAGACCTCCACGCTTTGACTGGCAGTTCCTTATTATTCCTAATAGTATACCTGAATCATTTTCCCTATTGTTGGATAAGTTAAGAAGGTTGAAAAACAAAAAACACACCTATCACAGGTTAAGTTAATTATCCTTAATCAATTCTCCTTCACAATATCATTGTTCTATTGATCCTCAACTTGCCCTATCCTCTTCTGCACTAAATCAATCCCTACCCTATCCAAAGCCTATCCAATTCAACTACATATCTAACCTCCTACTCTAGCCACAATACCTCCCATGGCTATTAAGCCCCAACAATTCCTTCCAGTACATTTAACAACCGATACACGAGCCCTACCTACCACACGACACTACCAGCCGTTACTGTCCCCCTTGGGAAGTGTCACGTTCTTTTAGCTCTACCCGCGTCATAGGGACGACAGGTCAAGTGTGTCTAGCAGGAACGCCAAGATGAAGCTTCCTGATAAAACACGCACATGGCTGCACGTACTTGCTGCTGCAAACGCACAGACATGCGATCATATGTACATATTTACACCCGTGCTGCATGTATACGCAGGAACATACGTAAATATACACATCCCTTGGCATTTGCAATAGTCATACACACTAACATACATACATATATACATACATACAAGTATGCACACATGAAAATTACATTACATAAACACATGCATACATGAATGCAACCATATATACCACAATGTATGTGCATACATATGGATACGTACACGTAAAAAATACATCTATATTCACATACATGCACACATACACACGCACACCTATGCATACATAGATACATACATAAATAAATATACAGAAATACATGTAAATTTACATGCATACATGAATATACAAAAACACATGTACATATAAAATACATACACTCATATACATACACATACATACATTACATACATACATACATACATACATACATACATACATACATACATACATACATACATACATACATACATACATACATACATACATACATACGTACATACATACAAAGGCATAAAATCCACTCCCACCCATTCCATCCCCACATTCTCCACTCTCATTCACCCCACTCCCTCCCTCTTATCTTGGCTCCTCCTGGATGACGGGTCATCCCTGCATCTCGCCCATATATTCTAATGAGGCCTTTTTTCCCAAATGTATGGAATGCCAAACGATATACATAAATGCACAAACAGTCATTAAAGATGTACATAAATAAATAGATAGCAGAAAAGGAGGAAACCAGATCACCACGTAAAATGGAGAAAAATGTCTTAGAAAAAAAATCGGAGTTTCAAGACATGAGATAGTGTACGTCAAGCGATCACTCCTCCCTTGACAGCGTCTGAGTCCATAAACATTTACTTTGGCCATTTCTCGCGCCTCCAGCCCTGAGCTACTTGAGGCGCTTCTCGGCTGTCTCCCAGCAACATCTCTTCATCTAACGAAAAAAAAAAAAAAAATTATCACAGCTCACCGCCCCTATTCTCACCCTATATCCGCTCGGCTCTGCTGAGGGTTTATCTATTTTTTTTTTTTTAGATCATATATAAACAAGTTCATTTGTATATAGGTTCCTTAAGTCCGTCTGGGCATTTGCGTTGGATATCCATAACAGTATATATTTTGTGTGTGTGTGTGTGTGTGTGTGTGTGTGTGTGTGTGTGTGTGTGTGTGTGTGTGTGTGTGTGTGTGTGTGTGTGTGTGTGTGTGTGTGTGTGTGTGTGTGTGTGTGTGTGTGTGTGTACGTGTGTGTGTGTGTGTGTGTGTGTGTGTGTGTGTGTGTGTGTGTGTGTGTGTGTGTGTGTGTATGTGTGTACGTGTGTGTGTATTCACCATGGTCTTTGGATCACGTGTTGGACTCGTGATCGACAGCTATTTCCCTCCCGGAAGAGACTTCAGAGCTCTCATGACCGATCTATGGGTTATGCTGTGACCTTACACGCACGCACACACCCAACTCCCCGCCCACGAGAGTTGGAATAACGACTCGAAGCGCAGTGATACTGAAATTATTTCAGCCCTGGGCAGGATTCGAACCCGGACCGCCGTAGTGTGTGTGTGTGTGTGTGTGTGTGTGTGTGTGTGTGTGTGTGTGTGTGTGTGTGTGTGTGTGTGTGTGTGTGTGTGTGTGTGTGTGTGTGTGTGTATGCGTGTGTCCACGTCCTCTTTCCTCTCGCTCTTTCCTTTGCCTGCACCACTCTTCCTGTTTCCCTATTCTTTGTTTCTCTTTTCCTCATTTCTTCAGCCCTTTCCCCTCTCATTGCCCTTTTCCTCCCTCCCTCTCTCTTCCTCTCCCTCCCAAGCAGTTTGGACTTCCTCGTTCTCTGGAATCTCTTTACCCCTTTAACCGCTCCAGTTAAATTTTACACACGTAGGCTATTACGTGTGAGAGTGTGTGTGCGTGTGTATACGTGTGTGTGTGTGT
>NC_134787.1:27599727-27607227 GCF_046742065.1 Oratosquilla oratoria
ACCATGTCTTCGGCAGTGAGAGTGGCATAAGAAATCAGGTTGCAGTTTGGTTTTTCTTTGGTTCTTCGAGGCAGGAAACGACGTTGCTGTCATGTCTTTGGCTTTCAGAACTACTGCGCTGACACCATTGACGTGCTGCCACCTTACTCACAACTCATCGTAATTTACATGTTTTATTCTGACTATCGCCGGATGATTTTATTCATCTGACAACATCAATCCAGCGCTGTGGAGAAGGTGTGTGTGTGTGTGTGTGTGTGTGTGTGTGTGTGTGTGTGTGTGTGTGTGTGTGTGTGTGTGTGTGTGTGTGTGTGTGTGTGTGTGTGTGTGTGTGTGTGTGTGCGTGTGCGTGCGTGTGCGTGTGTGCGTGCGTGTGTGTGTGTGTGTGTGTGTGTGTGTGTGTGTGTGTGTGTGTGTGTGTGTGTGTGTGTGTGTGTGTGTGTGTGTGTGTGTGTGTGTGTGTGTGTGTGTGTGTGTGTGTGTGTGTGTGTGTGGAGGGGGGGAGGGGGTCATTTGAAGAAAACGAAGATTCCAGCAACCCTTACAGGAAGACTTCCGGTCCTTAGTCCAGGCTTCCGTCATTCTATTCTCTTAAATCTTCATGAAACTCAGTGTGTCAGGATCGGGGTGAGTACTGATCCATCATCACCCCAGCCAGAGCAGCAACGATGAACCTTATCTATGTCCTCCCACAGAAATTACCTTAATTACACATATGATATATACGTCTGGTTTCTGGAAAGTGAAATTTAGCCAATACAGTATTCGTGGAATGGTAAAAGCCCATAACGCGTTTATCCTTGATAATATGAACATTTTTCTAGTGTAAAGTCATTTGCATAGATTCAAAGTGCTTTCGATGCAAGCCATGGTATCGCGGGAACCAATGTCTATGACCCAGATATAGACATATATGCACATCAAATATGATACTCTTTAACCTATTCGTTGCGTTTTACGCCTCGTTGTTAAATCTACTTGCCGTTAAGTGATTTTAGTCAGCTAAAGAAAATCCTCTCCGAAGCGGAAACTGAAGACTATCTCGGTTTATTTCGATTGACCCTAAGTCTCCGTTTGACCTGGGTTGCTTACTTTCTCTGCCGTCAACCGATTTTATTCACCAGCTGAAAGAAAGATCCTCTGTAACCAAATAATTAAAAACTAGCTCCAAACCCTTTCGATTATCTTTTTTTTCTATCTTTTGCGACTAAAGTCTAACAAATTATTTTATCTGCCTGAAAGAGTAGCGTGACCAGAGGATATTCAGGTACCATGATATTCAAATATGTGGATTTAGCGTTCCAAACTACAGCAATATATATATACTGATGGAGAGTTGCTAAAATATTATTCTCTCTCTTTTTTTCAACTCCATATTGTTTTTGATGATCTTGATTTCCCCCAAAGCACAAATATGACCTCCTTTCATGCACGCGCCAATGGACAACTACATATATATATATATATATATATATATATATATATATATATATATATATATATATATATATTTATATATATATATTTATATACATATATATATATATATTTATATATATATATATATGTGTGTGTGTGTGTGTGTGTGTGTGTGTGTGTGTGTGTGTGTGTGTGTGTGTGTGTGTGTGTGTGTGTGTGTGTGTGTGTGTGTGTGTGTGTGTACGTGTGTACGTGGAGCTCGCGTGCAAAACAACAGATGACACGTTAGACCTCCAAAATGCATTTTCTTCAAAGACCCAGCACCTATAACTCTTATTTAGTGCCAAACAATGCCTCGGCAGTATTTTGTCTTGACGGCCGGTCAAGACCGTAGTCTCAGCTGCAACTCCAAAAGAATGGCCCACGTGTACCCCTCCCCCTCCCTCCACCTCCCCCCCGTCTTATCCCTCCCCCCCCCTAACTCCCGCCACTTGTTGGGCATCATCCCCCATCCCCCACCCTCCTCCTCCTCCTCCTCTTCCTATTCCTCCTCCTCCTCCTCCTCCCGCACCCGCCACTAACTCTCTTGCGACGTTTAACCAACTTTCTGATGATACCATCTTTCTTCCTGAGGGTTTCCGGAACCGAAAGGAATTTTGAGTTTCCGGGATTTCTTTCCGGAGAGTCTCTGGAAGGCCTTCCTTGGTTCTCGGCATCATCATGGAGCTTCCCTGAGGTACAACAGGACAAATGAACATTGAAACCAAGAACAACCATGGACCAAAAATTTAATATCATTCTTGCAAAGTGCCGAGCGTAATCCTTGGTGAAAAATATGTCTCACTGCAGGACAGCTTGTGCCTCGTTGAGTTCAGGAAGAACAAGTTTAATATTATTTTTTACAACTAGAGTTAAGATGCTTGTTTGTGCACGTTTGTCCTCTTCCATGCACCATCTATGAAGTAAAGGAGAGGTAGGAGGTCGGAATCGGTGACGATAGTTTCCAGAATTCCCCAAATTTTGTCTATTACGTATTAGTCAAGTCATTGTATTTCTCCGTTAATTAACTTTTGTGCTCACATATATAGCACAGTACACAAAGTTTAGCCAGGCAAGATGTCCAGTAGGTCTTCTAAATTGCTAAACAGTGCAATAGAAAAAGCAAGCTACACCTCTTTCACCTTTTTTCCTTTCAGGATTGATGATATGAGGACTCGGAAGAAGTGCACAAGGGTGAAGGACAGACAAGGACCAAACGCTTTCCTTATACTTTCGAATTGCTGAGGAGTAGACTGAAGATAGATTGGAGTGTTAATCAATTAAAACCAAATTCCGCCATGGGTCTGCTCCATATCTGAATAGAATCTTTAGCCAAAACAAAATGCATGCTGTAGACTGTGTCACTGGGGCGAGGATATTACTTCGATGGCAGAGGCATATTTCTAGAAGCAATGCCAGGATGGAATGATTACTACACCACCTGTCCCGACTCTACCTCTCTGCCGAGACTGCTCCGAGTCAAGGCATTTTGGAGAAAGGCGTAGATGAACCGCGACGAGAGAATTGACCCAAAGGTGATGAAATTCCAAAATGCTTCTCGTAAGTTTTCAAACATCACCTTCCTTCAAACCCATGGAGGCGTAGTTTATAGATTCTATTCTGGTCAAAAGGAGAGGATTTTTATCCAGCGCAGACGATGCAGAAGAGTCTACGCAACACTCTTCTTCGTTTCTTTTTCTTTTTCTTTTACTTATTCATCTTCTTCCTCTTCTTCCTCTTCTTCTTCTTCTTTTACTTCTTCTTCTTCTTCTTCTTTTTTTACTTCTTCTTCTTCTTCTTCTTCTTCTTCTTCTTTTACTTCATCTTCTTCTTCATCTTCTTCTTCATCTTCTTCTTCATCTTCATCTACTTTTTCTAGTTCTTTTTCTTCTTTTTCATCATCTTCATCTTCTTCATCTTCCTTCTTCTCCATCTTCTTTTTTTTCTCATGTTCAATATATATTCGCCAAAATAAATCAGCTGGACATATATACTTTGTCTTTTCTGCAACTAGAATTGACATAGTAGATATTTGGTCCTCTTGATTGCAAACTGCCTGGAAGGAAGATCCATCCACATTACGTAACCATTTACGTGACCACATTACGTGACCACATTACGTGACCATTTTTAATGTAGTTCTAAATAATGTATTATATATATATAGCCAGTGTATTTTGTTATATTAACCAAATTTCTTTAACACTTTGCTCCATGGAGAAATGACTAAATGTATCTGTCCAGATGATGGTGAACCATAAATTTCAAGAGGCTGGTAACCCTGTCTATGATACGCCTCTTTATTTCTTAATCTTAAAAATAACCTCTCATAACCCTTCCTCCCTCCCGTACTAAAGCCTCCCTTTGTCTGGACGCTACTAAGTTACTCTAATTATCTTAGAGTCACCTCTTCGATGACGAACTATTTCCCATCTCAACTCATCCCTTTCTGTACCAAGGGGTCCTTTCCCTTGCATTCTGGATGCCACCTGGCTATCTTATTCATCTCTACGAGAGATCCTTATGGTCAAAAAAGAAAACAAAATGTATTTCCAGAAATTAGATATACCTGTCCAGATGTTTGAGAGTTCTTCTGGCGTGTTTAGCTGAACCCAAACATGAAACATAAACGCTGGCTGGCGTCCCTGAACGTTGTTTTGACGTTCAGAACCTCTCAAGAATTCTTTGGGTTGAAGACAAGGAACAAAATAAGAGGTAAAATTGGAAGAAAAAAAAAAGAAAGAGACAGAAAAAGAGAAAAAGCGTGAGAGAAGAAAACACGTAGTTAGGATCGCGCATGCGCCTTTACCCCCTAAAGAGCAGAAGCGACCCCACGTGAAGGACCCAGAGAAGAGTTCAAGAATATGAAAGCTGACGTGGAGAGAGAGCAAAAAGGAAAAAAATCACGAAAAGAGAGCGAACGAGGGGAAGCTCTCACGTGACGAGAGCGGCCGAGGGGAGCATGCAAGAGCCGTGATAAGAGAGGAAGCAATGGGAGGAGCGAGGGAGGGGAGACAAGAGCGAAGGGGAGTCTGCAATGTGTATAACTCACAAGAGCTTTTGACGAACTCTTGAACGCAGTGGCACACTTGATCAACTCCCCCCCCCCCGTTGACGACGACCAATTTCATTCAGGGAATTAACAAACCCCGAGCTGTGCCTCCATGCTAATAGGATCTTGACCCTACCCTTCCTTTCTAATAGGGCCTGACCCTCCCTCTTCTTTCTAGTGGGGTCTTGACTTCCCCCTTCTTTGTAGTAGGTCTAACCCTCCTCCTTTCTATCAAAGGCCTGAGTTCCTCCCTTCTTTCTAGTAGGGTGGCGTCTGCAACCGCATAGATTAGAATACATAACCAGCAGATCACTGTATTGAACAAATTCGCCGCATCCTATCAATTCCTTCGTAGCGATATCTTTCCTTAAACATTTGTTCTGGCAAACGCCACACGATCTTATTCGGCTTGTAAAAGAAAAAGAGAGAGAGAGAGAGAGAGAGAGAGAGAGAGAGAGAGAGAGAGAGAGAGAGAGAGAGAGAGAGAGAGAGAGAGAGAGAGAGAGAGAGAGAGAGAGAGAGAGAGAGAGAGAGAGAGAGAGAGAGAGAGAGAGAGAGAGAGAGAGAGAGAGAGAGAGAGAGAGAAATCGGGCTTAATTGAATATGTTTTATAACCTGCCTTGGGGTCATAGATACTGTGTCCAAAAAAAAAAAGTCTTATCAGTTTTCCTGATACGCTATACAGGCATAAGAGGTTAGGTCAGGTTGGGTTAGTTTAGGTTAGGTTAGGTTAGGGTCAGGTTAGGCTAGGCTAGGCTAGTTTAATTTGGTTTGGTTTAGTTTAGTTTAGTTTAGTTTAGTTTAGTTTAGTTTAGTTTAGTTTAGTTTAGTTTAGTTTAGTTTAGTTTAGGTTAGGTTAGGTTAGGTAAGGTTAGGTCAGTTAAGCTTAGCTTAGCTTAGCTTACCTTAGCTTAGCTTAGCTTAACTTACCTTAGATAAGTTTAGCTTAGGGTAGGAATGGTTAGGTTAGGTTAGGTTAGGTTAGGTTAGGTTAGGTTAGGTTAGGTTAGGTTAGGTTAGGTTAGGTTAGGTTAGGTTAGGTTAGGTTTGGTTAGGGTAGGCTAGGTCATGTTAAGTGTAACTTAATGTCGTTTACATACGGTTATGCGAGATTCGGCTGGGCTATATTAGAAACGCAAATGAAAAGGATTGTTACGAAATTAAGTAGTTTCAAGAAAATTATTCTTTTTTTTTTATACAGTATAATCCTCTTTATTGTAAAGCAAATAAGAAAGGTGAATAGCGTCCCATAAACTCAGCAATGTGCAGGTATTCATGAGAAGCGATGTGATTTCTGATGATGATTGTACCATGTGGGTGAGTCACCGACGTTTCTAATCACGTGCTGGACTCATGCTCAACAATCATTGTCCTCTCTTGCCCAATGAAACAGCAACGGTTTGCGCAATATACAGGAACTTTCACACCCTGAGAGAGACACGATCTCGGCACCGCAGTGTGACACATTCATGAACAAACAAACAAACGAACACACACACACACACACGCACACACACACACACACACACACACACACACACACACACACGAGTAAATACGTAAGAACACACATATATACACACATGCATGCTCACACGACGATGACGACGACAATGACGACGATGACGCTGACGACGACAACGACGATGATTGTGACGATGATAGTTTGATGGCGATAACATGGATAATAACGACGCCAGAACAAAAATATTGAATCAACTTCACCAATCGGTAATGATAACGCTATCAATTTAACAATAACGACAATATTGATGGCTCAAGTTAAAACAATAGAAATCACACAAAACGTTTTTATTACATCAGCACAGGTAATACGAGCACTATCGCCAGCGATAAAATGCACAGATAGTATAGCAAATATAAAGCGACATACAAATTCAAGTCATCATCACTAAATGAATTCCGGCTAACTACAATAATTAAAGGCAGTGACAAATGAACCAGGGGAATTTAACGACAATTACAAAGACACTATGGATAATCTTACACTGAATTCGAAGAAAATGATGACACGAGAGAACATAATGATGATAATGATGACAATCATAATGATTTATGATAACAATGGACGTGGTATCCGATTATCTTGGCGGTGGTGAGAGAAGCCCTTGCCCTTGATGATATCGGAGTCGAAAATTGTCTTTTACTTGAGTGCCAGACAACCGGACCAGAAGCACAGAGGCTGGACTCCTCCTTTGCAGCACAGCAGTAGGCCCCAAGACGGCCTCTGAACCTCATTTATCTATTGCTTACTTATTCATTATTTTGTTCATTTGTTCATTTGTTCATTTGTTCATTTGTTCATTTGTTCATTTGTTCATTTAATCATTTGTTCATTTGTACATTTAGTCATTAGTCATTTAATCATTTAATCATTTAATCATTTAGTCATTTAATCATTTGTTCATTTAGTCATTTAGTCAATTAGTCAGTTAGTCATTTGGTCATTTATTCGTCATTTAATCACTTAGTCATTTAGTCATTTAGTCATTTAGTCATTCATTTACTCATTTATTCATTTATTCATTTACTCATATATTAATTAATTCATTCATTCATTCATTCATTCATCCATTTATTCATTTATTCATTTATTCATTTATTCATTTATTCATTTATTCATTTATTCATTTATTCATTTATTCATTTATTCATTTATTCATTTATTCATTTATTCGTTTATTCGTTTATTTGTTTATTCATTTATTCATTTATTCATTCATTTGCTTACTCATTTGGTCACTCATGCATTTGGTCATTTATTCATTTAGTCATTTTGTCACCTAGTCATTTATCAATTCATTTATTCATTTATCTATTTACTTTTTTTCTGCATGAGGGGGCGGAGAAGGGGTTCCCCCGACCAAGTGAAGCGGCCTTGCTGTGGATGTGCTGTGTCTTGCTACACTGCCTCTGACCCAGGGCAGTAGGCGGGATGCAGGGATGACCCGTCATCCATGAGGAGCGAA
>NC_134787.1:27614727-27634727 GCF_046742065.1 Oratosquilla oratoria
AAAGTGTGAGGGAAGACGAATATACGTATGCAAGTATGTTTTTGAATGCTTAAAGAGACGGAGGTCAATATACATACCACCTGCGTGCTTCCACTGAAATATGTGCTAAGGCGTGCATACGCCTGTATAGAAACTTACACACACATACACACACACACACGTACACACACACACACACTCACACACACACGCGCGCACGCACACGCACACACACACACACACACACACACACACACACTCACACACACGCGCGCGCGCACGCACACGCACACACACACACACACACACACACACACACACACACACACACACACACACACACACACACACAAGTTCCCACAGAGAGAAATGAATACAAATGGATGGACGTGTAGGAAATAGAATCACTTACATCTACCAGCCACACAACAAACGCCCACTGCAATAGGAGTTCACACACAGGCAGGCAGACATAGTGTGTATAAATGTAAATAGACAACATAGAACGAATCTGTACTCAGTACCACTTCTCAATCGTAAGTGCACTGGTACATAGCTAAGTCTGTGCCCACTTGCGCGCACACACACACATACACATACACAAATATACACATACATACAGATATATATACATCCTTTCACACAAATGCTCACACACAGACGTAAACGTCCAAAACATACCACACATATATACACACACAAACAGACACTCACACACACACTCGCACGAGCACCACATCTACATATGTTCCCAACCATAAACACAACCACATATACGGAAACCAGCTCTTGCAAATAAGTCGGCATAAAGACTGCACACACGTGTAAACACTCTCACCCAATACTATAGGGGGGGAAAGCTTCTCGAGCAACTTCCCACGCAAATCCATAGGCGCCTCTGCAAATGGAAACGAACGCGCTCCCTCTTACCTGCAGGCCCATACAGCCACACTGAAACACGCACCGAACGCACCCACCTGAAAGGTGCAGATTTAAACACACACATACATACACACATAGATACATACATACATACATATATTTACTGTAGCCACTGTCGCCGCCGTTGTGGTCCTCACTTATGAATATCTGTATCTGTATCTGCATCTTCGTTTCGTCAAGTCAAATTGAGTATATAAAGCTCTCTTTCTCTCCCCGAGCTTCTTCTAGGGAATCCTCCTAGAGCACATATACAAGATCCTACGTGAGTTTTGAGGTGACGTAATGATTTCCTTAGTTCAATGATCTTTAACTTTATATTGAAGATCCTCCCCATAGGTCGTGATCTTACATTCGTGAACCAATTGAATTTTCTCCTCGTCCACACTTCCCCCAATCAGATTCTTTGTTTCAAGTCTTTACGTCAATATTGGTTACTTAGAATAATCTCGAGTCTCACCGACGTTACAGAGGAATTTCATTTCAGGTTTAATGGCCGACGTTTCAGTCCTAGTCCTAGGACCATCTTCAGAGGTGTGATGAGGTACAATGATCAAAAGCTCATTATATTGGCTGCAGCTGGAACTGGGAGAGGTAGTCCGCACTGCCGAAAATGCCCGGGCACCCCCTAGTCCTCCAGTGGCTACGAGAAACAGACAACTGGTCACAACATTACATACATTCTTAAAATTCATACAGTAATAAACACAATAGAATAGAATACACACAGGTACATATATACACACTCACACACACACACACACACACACACACACACACACACACACACACACACACACACACACACACACACACACACACACACATACACACACACACACACACACACACAAACAACATGTACAGTACAGGCAAAGACAAAACGTGGCGACCCACCCTTGCCCCAGCTCGTGCCCTATTCACGTTTTAATTAGCGGCATCGAGTGGTCAGACTAGGAGTGACAAGCGTTGTTTCATTAGAGAAGCAGACCAACTCGAATTGTGATTGGCTGCCACGAATTCGCGATCAGCGGTCCGAGTCGTCCTTTACGAACTGTATATAGAATGAGGAGGTCGTCGTCGCCGTCGTCGTCGTCGTCATCGTCGTCGTCGTCATCGTCGTCGTCGTTATCGACGCAGTGAAAGGCCGTAGCTCTTCTTCTGTACGCGATTTGAGTGGATTTTAGATCCTGGCAAGGGGAGGCTAAATTGCAGAATTGGTGCTCGTTGTAAATTGGTGCCAGATATGCATATGTCTATTTTTTAAGACAGATTGAAGATTTTAGAAGCTCAGCCAAGGGATTCGAACCCTGACCTGTGCGCGCATAATCACGAAGTGAAGACGCTAGCTCAGTTGCTACCGTCTTGACCTCGTGATTATGCACGCATAGGTCAGGGTTCGAATCCCTTGGCAGAGCTTCTAAAATGTTCATACATCGCTACACTGCTCCCAAAACATACAAAATTGTACAAAAACACACTGGGCATAAAATTTAAAGGCATACAGCGATAACAATAATTACAAAATATTCGAAAACAAAAATGTATAGTAATATTAGATACACTAGAAAATAATCCAGAAAAAAATACTAACAAATCGCCTGAAAGAATAAAAGTATTTCAAGCGATAAACAGCTCAAGCAAAACACGACAAAGGACTAGTTAAGGCGAGATGAAAGAGAGAAATAAAGAATCTCAAAAAATGTGTAAATTCTTCAAGCAAATATTATCACTGACTCAAGCGACTGCGTGGTGGGATAGGAAGCGTTAAAGTATCCTGATATGACTCCTCATCTTCCTCCTCCTCCTCCTCCACGCCCTCCTCCTCCTCCTCCTCCACGCCCTCCTCCTCCTCCTCCTCTTCCTCTACGTCCTCCTC
The DNA here is from genome assembly GCF_046742065.1 of Oratosquilla oratoria. Taxonomy (NCBI): domain Eukaryota; kingdom Metazoa; phylum Arthropoda; class Malacostraca; order Stomatopoda; family Squillidae; genus Oratosquilla; species Oratosquilla oratoria. Next base: position 27,617,525 of record NC_134787.1, read on the forward strand.
CTCTTCCTCTTCCTCCTCGTCATACTCTTCCTCTTCCTCCTCTTCTTACTCCTCCTCCTCCTCCTCCCAGTTCATAGACATCAATGTTTTCCTTCTTTCTTTGGGTTTATCCCGCTGTCTCACTGAGATTTTCAGACACAGCCAGACTCAACGCGTCTTAGACAATAATAGATGGAATCCCAATATATTGCTTTACTTTTGCAGTACCTACTTTGACTATTTTCATCTAATTATTCATTTATCATTATTATGATTTTTTCGCATCCGACCTAGTTATGGACCAAAAAGTATCCTCTCGGCATGCTCCTCCTTTGTGATCCTTTGCAATCCTTTATCAACTACATAAGGTGCCATCTATGACTATACATGAAGGTCACCAGAAACATCGTGAAATAGCAACGATAATTCCAATTTCTTTTCATCACCTACATTACTAATATATCTATTTATTCATTCACTCCTTTAGGAATGTATTCATTCACCATTCATTTGTTTGTTTACATATACAGCTGTTTTCTTACTCCCCAGTTCATTCATTTATAGATTTATTTTGAGCCACAAGTAAAGGTTAGGGAAAGATACGAGTGTGACTGCTGGCGAAGAAATTGGAGTCCCACTCAGAAGAAAGACTTCTGGACCCTGAGAGAGTCGAGGTCAGGAAGAGTTCGTATCTACTTGCCAGGAAGTAGATACCCAAAGCTATTTTTTTTTCAATTACTTTTAGCAGTACCAGTCACGCACGTATGTGCAAAATCATACATATACACATATAAACGCACACAAATGCACGCGCAAATACATACTCACACACATATACATACACACATACACACACACACACGCACACACGCACACACGCACACATACACACACATACACACGCGTGTTCGCAAGCGCTGACTACAGGTGTAGTGGTTAGCGTCGTGACCTTCTACGCATGAGATCCCGATTTAGCGCCGCGCTACCGGCGTGAGTGCCTTTAACAGATTATTGTAAGCTCTTACTGCCGACTTATATATGTATGTATTATATATATATATATATATATATATACATATATATATATATATATATATATGTATATACATACATATGGCAGTGCGGTAGCTCAGTGGGTGATGTGTAGAACTCGCAGGCAGGTGGTTGTGAGTTCGATTCCCGGGCCCCACTACGGGCCATGAAGTCGCATGACTTCCCGACAGCCCTGGCCCTGCGTGGTGCCCCAAACATCGTCCCAAAAAATAAATATATAAAATTTGAATAGATAAATAAAATAAAATAAAGTCTTGCCGCAAATGGCACGACCTCGTCCGAGCTATCACGGGATTTTCACTTTCCACCTCGTCGGAGTGGTATGGTGAATATATATATATATATATATATATATATATATATATATATATATATATATATATATATATAATAAATATATATATATCTTTATTACCAATATCATTCCTCTTCTTAATGTTATCATCATCAGCAGCAGCAGTATCAGCAGATGAAAAGGAACAGGTGAATTTTGAAAAATTGTAAGCACATCAAAGCTCACGAACTAGACACCAAAACCTTTATTATCCCTGACTTTGCTTAGGAAGATGAAAACAAATAAAACAAAGTTATGCCGGACGAAACAAAGCCTACCCATAGAACCATATGCACATAGACTATTGTGACTCTTGTCTCCAGGGTATAATGCATATCGTGCTGATATCGCTGCACATTTCGACAATTAACAACAATCGTATCTTCAATACAAATACCATTACCTGCACTATTATCTAAATCCATACTACTGCAACATTAATGCTGATAGCGATGTTCGTACACTGACATTATTTTTAATACTAACACTAATACTATCACGATCACCAATACTAATATCGATAATGATAACAAAACGAAATTACCCTCTGGTGTGCTCATTAGATATACAGATCAAGTTGTACAGAAGTCCAATAAGACGAATCATATACTCAATACACCATGCACAACTGAGGGCTTCCCTTGCCATGAATACATGTACAGACATTATGATAGATCCGCCTTCCCCTCCCCTCCTACTCCCACTCTGAATCCCACCCCACTCCCCGCCCACCGAGACCTCCCCCTTCAGTCACGTGACGAAGATTTCGAGTGGCGACAAGGACGCCATTTGGAGCTCCTGGCGTTCTTCGCCTTTCGACCCTTATGCCAGGCGCACGGAAACCACCAGACACCCCCCCGGGGACAGCACCTCGACTGTATGAAAACAAACCCTGTGGGTCGGAATGAAACTTATGAAAGAACATGAAGATATTGATGTGCTCAGTCGAGGTATCATAGTGAAATCCCCAGGCGTTAACAAGAATAGAGTATGATAAGTAGCAGGATTTTTTTTTAGTAGAGTGTCCTCTTATTCTAATGCTGTCCCACAACTGACTAAAACTGCCTGGGAGACAGGACAAAACGTGGGGGAAAGAAAGAAAATATCGATATGACTTGACCTCTAGTCCAGGGGCTAATCTACTGCTGAATAAAGTAGTCTGGCGTTAGCATGAAGACAATATAGAAAGTACATCAAGTGACTAAAATGAATGCTAGGCCATTCCATTCAGCTGAGGATTGAACCTGATTCTACTTATGATGACACGCCCCCCCCCCCACCGGGTGGTACATTCTGTTCGATATCAAGTGATTCCATTTAGTCATGACAAGTGGTCATCACCGGCAGCAAACAAACTAGTTTCATTTTTGACCAGTGCAACGCTGTGGCCAATGCGACAGATTTATTTTGTCTGAAGATTCTATTTACTGAAAAGGTAGATCCCCCAAACTGTACGGATTCAGAGACGGAAGAAGAAGAAGAAGAAGAAGAAGAAGAATATGATGAAGAAGAAGAAGAAGAAGAAGAAGAAGAAGAAGAAGAAGAAGAAGAAGAAGAAGAAGAAGAAGAAGAAGAAAAGAAGAATAAGAAGAAAAGAAAGACGAAGAAGAAGAAGAAGAAGAAGAAGAAGAAGAAGAAGAAGAAGAAGAGGAAGAAGAAGAAGAAGAAGAAGAAGAAGAAGAAGAAGAAAGAAGAAGGAAAAGAAGAAGAAGAACATGAAGAAGAAGAAAGAAGAAGAAAAAGAAGAAGAAGAAGAAGAAGAAGAAGAAGAAGAAGAAGAAGAAGAAGAAGAAGAAGAAGAAGAAGAAGAAGAAGAAGAAGAAGAAGAAGAAGAAGAAGAAGAAGAAGAAGAAGAAGAAGAAGAGAAGAAGAAGAAGAAGAAGAAGAAGAAGAAGAAGAAGAAGAAAAAAGTAGAAGAAGAAGAAGAAGAAGAAGAAGAAGAAGAAGAAGAAGAAGAAGAAGAAGAAGAAGAAGAAGAAGAAGAAGAAGAAGAAGAAGAAGAAGAAGAAGAAGAAGAAGAAGAAGAAGAAGAAGAAGAAGAAGAAGAAGAAGAAAAAACAGCAGCAGCAGCAGCAGCAGCCTGGGAGTAATACCACGGTCAATGAACATTTTCAGACCTGTGTCATACTTATACAAAGTTCGTTCTAAAAACAGCAGATTTCATTCGAATATTGACCAACCGCCTCTGCAACGACGGACAGACGACATATTATTCACTTCGTCCTGTTCTCCTTTGCAGGGTTATATTCAGCCGAAGAGTCCCCAAATCGAAGAAGGTAACGCTGGGACGCGATAGCTCCCGTTTCACCTTTTTGTTTCCTCGCGTTACCTTTCTTTACCTTTCCTTTCCCTTCCCACCCCCTTCTCTTCCCTTCACTGCAATGCAATTGCCCTTCCTTTGACCTCCCCTTTACCTACGCCAAGGCACGCAACGCCCACATCAAAGCCCTGGACACAGTCACCTCTCCCCCTCTCCCCCTCTCCCCCTCTCCCCCTCTCCACCTCTCCCCTTCTCTCCCCCTCCCCCATCTCATTCCCCTCATCCTCCGTTCCCGTCCAATGCCCATCATCTTCTGTAGCGCCTGTGTAATCACCATCTCCCTCCTCACCATACGCAGATCCCTGTATCAACACAAAGACAATAATCACAGTCGATGTTGCCATTACTAACTACCATATACGCCACACAACGCCTTGCATCATAATCTCAATTGATTCTCATCAAAACTACAATGTACTTGCTCACGCCAATGGTGGCCTTGCTAAAATCAACACCATCGTTTCCACCACAACTCTCATCAGCATTTTGCTGAACACCACCTTGCTCACCTTGTTCAACATTTCAATTGCCTTCTGCTATTTTGCACAGTTCCGTTCACCAGCAACATAAACACTGCCCTCTACTGCTACTTTGACCAGAATTTGCCCATCGTACACAACACCACTACCTCTGCCCCTCCTATCACCATACTTCTCTTCATTAACACCACCTCCAGGCTGAACAAAGCAGTTTTTATCATCAGTGATATTGTAATCATCATTAACACCGTTATTGTAATCATTAACGTTAGATCTGTTGATAATTTGAATTCAGATCTTTCAGCTACTTTTTCATATCAAAATCTGATAACAACGCTTCGACGTCAGACTTGACGTCAATAATTTGACATCAGGTGTGTTGACAACGACTTGACGTCCAATCTGGTAACAAAGACATGACGTCAAATATTGTTAAACTCAACCTGACATCAGATATGTTGGCGACAACTTAATGCAAGATCTCCTGCCAATGAATTGACGACAGATCTGTTGACGACAAGCCGGCGCCACACCTGTCAAAGAGGAACCACCCACCCCTCCCCCTCCCCCGAGCTATGGACCTATTGTTCAACACTATAATCACCCCCCTACTACATTGCACATAGTGAATGCAGCCCATTCTCTATGACCCCAGTTGCAATAGGAATTCCTTTCAAGCGAAGCTAGGGAAAGCACAGGCAGGCAGATAGACATATGGACATACAGAGGGACAAACAGAGAGCAATAGAAATTCCTTTTAAGTGAAGTTAGAGAAGGACAGACAGACAGAGAGGACGACAGGCAAACAGATGTACAGGAAGACGTCCGAAGGGCAGACGGGTAGATACAGAAAAGCATGAATACGAAGAGAATTTGTGTGTGTGTGTGTGTGTGTGTGTGTGTGTGTGTGTGTGTGTGTGTGTGTGTGTGTGTGTGTGTGTGTGTGTGTGTGTGTGTGTGTGTGTGTGTGTGTGTGTGTGTGTGTGTGTGTGTGTGTGCGCGCCTCCCAGTTATTCCATCTTTACCCACGTTCTCTCCTCCATGCATCCACCGTATTCAACCCCCTCTTAATCTAGTCCCATCCCAGAAGAGAATGAAATCGCCCAGTCAGTCTCTTTAAGAAAAAGAAACGAATGAAGAATGCCTCCGACTTGAAGAAGTTAATCACAATCCTCCTTTTCCTGCTTCCTTTCTCCTCATCTCAGGTCTCCTTCAATCGTTTCAAATTGCGTTAAGATTCACTTTTCTCTTCCTCAAACCCTCTACTCATCTCCAGCTCTCCTCACCCACTCCCACCCGGTGCTCCCCTGTCGACCCTTTTCTCATTCGCCGCCTCGTCCCTGTTCTCCCTCCTGCTCTAAAGTCGTGAATCCTTTGAAGTTCTCCTCCTCATCCTCTTTCTCCTCCTCCTCCTCCTCCTCCTCTACCTCCTCCTCCTCCTCCTCCTCTTCCTCGTCGTCGTCATCGTCATCGTACTCTTCCTCCTCCTCCTCCTCCTCCTCCTCTTCCTCCTCTCCCTCCTTTTACCCATCCTCCTCCTTACTCTCCCCCTACATATTCTCATTACACCCCTCCTCACGCCTTCCTCCTCATCCCCTCCTCCTCCTAAATCTCCCCTTCTCTCTCTTTATACTCCTCCTCGTCTACCTCTTTCTCTGTCGATTGTAGAACAAGAAAAAGGCTTTAGTGTAGTTATTTCCAGTTATCTAAGACCAAGTAAATAGTGCTTAGATGTCGTAAAAACTACAAATAAATTGGATGTATAGGTAGATCTTTTGAGATTAGAACTGAAGAATCTATTCTTAATTTTTACAATGCTCTAATTAGACTTAACCTGGAATATTGTGTTCAGTGCTGGTCTTCATATTATGAAAAGGATATAGAGAAGTTATAAAGAGTGCAACAAAGAGTTATAAAGCTCATCCCTAGACTGCGGAACAAGCCAACAAAGAGCGTTTAAGTGAACAGATTATGTTTAGACTCTCAAAAAGGAGATTGGGAGGGGATTTAATTGAGTTCTTCAAAAAATTTAAAGGAATTGAAAACATGGACGTGATGAAAATGTTTTACAATTAATACCTTCAATACAATTAGGAGTAATGGTTATAAAATTGTAGGAAAACGATTTTAAACAAAAGTGGCAAAATACTCATTCTTCAGTCGCGTTGTAATTATAAGGAATGGTCCACCATCCAACGTTATTGATCGTTCTAATGTTAAGATATTAGAAAAAAGACTCAACATTTATTTAGCCACATATCCTCAATTAGAATTATTCGTTCCAGTATAGTTAAGAAAAATGTATAAATAGTAGTAGATTAAGTTCACTTCTTTATTTGCCCCTGTAATTCCTCCTCCTCCTTCTTCTCCTTCTTCTCCTTTTCCACCTCCTACATCATTTTTCCTCCTCCTTCTCTTCCTCTTTACTTTTATTCTTCTTCCTCTATTATCCTTTTCTGTTTCCCACTCCTCTTCTTCCCTCCATTTCCCCTTTTTCTACCTCTCTCCCTTCTTTCTTTTCCACTACACTTGCCCTGCTCCTCTTCGATCCCAAACCCCCCACCCCCCGTCCTTACTCGCTGATACTCATCTCCAGCAAGAACAGCTCTTGCAACTTCTCAACATTATTCGTAAAAAGTTTCTTTTATGAAAACATACCACAGTTTCCTCTAACCCAATCATACTTATTGCAGTTTCATGTGATCATAGCCTTAAGCATTCTATAGTCTATATGCACGATACGTACAAAGATTTCATTACAACGACTCGAAAGTATATTATTGTTATCAATGATGATGATGATGATTGATAATGATGATGATGATGATGATGATGATGATGATGATGATGATGATGATGATGATGATGATGATGATGATGATGATGATGATGATGATGATGATGATGATGATGATGATGATGATGATGATGACGACGACGACGACGACGACGACGACGACGACGAAGACGAAGACGAAGACGACGACGACGACGATGGCGACGACGACGGTGACAATGATAAGATGATGACGATATTTTTTTAATTCCTTTTGCATTCATGACAGTTAAATTAAACCCTCTCTCTGTAGAAAACACTGTCTACCGCCCTGTGACCTTACCTTATTCGTTGGATGGTTCCCGTCGTCAACAGGTCAACCCAATCTTGACTAACACTCTAGATGTATTTTTCGAAATGTTTAATCATGACTGCCGAAATTTTTGTCATAATCAAAGAGTTAATATTGATTAAACTACCTCTTTCACTTTGTGTGACAACATGCACAGTACTAAAGCTGGCGAGTCTTCAGATGAAAGGAGCCCCCCCCCCCCTAATTCCCCTTTCTACAGCAAGTCGGCTGCAAAGCAGGACAGGACAAATAAGATTTCTGCACACTAATGACGATAACTAACTCCCTTCGCGACAAACCTTGTTAATTTCCACCCCCGAGAAAGGTAACTGGGTTACTTTCCCCCTGCCCTCGCCACGAACAAGCGGAGGTAATTCTTCTGATCGCGGTTTCTCAAACGAATAAAAACCAAGAGCGAGTGCTCAGCACTATTCCCTTTCTCCTTCCCTCCTCTGGGCTCCTCAAATATCCCATATCATCTTTCCACCCTCAATCAAATAACCCTCCTTCTTTCCCTCCTTACCACCACCACCACCACCACCACCACCTCCACCACCACCACCTCCACCTCCACCTCCACCTCCTCCTCCTCCTCCTCCTCCTCCTCCTCCTCCTCCTCCTCCTCCTCCTCCTCCACCTCCTCCTCCTCCTCCTCCTCCTCCTCCTCCTCCTCCTCCTCCTCTGCTTCGTGCCTCCTCCCGCTCTCTCACGTTCCCTTTCTCCCTACCTATTAGAGAGTACCATTTGTCAGCTTGATCTTCCTATACTCCTGCACTTCCTCCAATTTAGTCCTCCTCCTACACATTCCAGTTCCTATTATTTCTCCTCCTCCTCCTCCTCCTCCTCCTCCTCCTCCTCCTTCACTCCCTAATCACTTCTCCTCCTTTCTTCCTTCCTTCCTTCTTCTCTTCCTTCTCTGCCTCCTCTCCTCCTTCTCTGCATAATCACTTCTCCTCCTTCCTTGTTTTCTTCCTCTCTTCTTCCTTCTTTTCCTCCTCCTCTTCCTCCTCCATCTCCTCTCACACGCACCCGCCCAGTCTCCGCTGTATTCATCCCAGATGTGTCACTGTAGGGTCGCCCACAGAAGACTGAGGGGCAGAAATGTCTAATAACTCTTGGATATGAAAATATTTTATCATATTTTCTCTTGTATTACGAAATACACTTCATGGAAATGTGCTACGACTAGTTACGATATATATATAAATATATATATATATATATATATATATATATATATATATATATATATATATATAATATATATATATATATCTAGTTGGTATCCTGAGTATCAAGTACAGTGTAAATCCACATATTTTCAAACACGTTTATATAAAAATAAAACTTAGTGTTTATGAGGTTACCTGAATAATTACTCTTTATTCTCATTTTTTCGAGGTTACTTATTACTCTGTACAATAATAGAATCATATTATTAGTATGTTCTTGTATTTTCTTTCTTAAACATCAAAACATCAGCAAATAAGGAATACAAAATGAGATCATATAAGATAGGAATTATACTGTGATTCGGTGTCTCGATTTCTTCTTCTTCTTCTTCTTTCTTTCTTTCTTTCTGTCTTTCCTTTTTGAGCTTCTTTCTTCCTGTTTTTCATTTTTCTTTTCTTCTTTTGAGATGACGGATTATTATTCCCCGAGTCTCTGAGGACCCCAGAAGACCCACTTTGATCCCGCGACATCCCTCAGTGAACGCAACAAACGAAATATCTATATTATGTTGCTCGTGTTCATTCGTTGCGAGGCTGTAGCATGGCCGACAAGACCTCCCGACAGCAGCACGATGACAAAATAATTCTCTTTCAGTATTTTTATCGTTGTTCATTCGACATTGATCACCCCATTCATAAACAATGTAGTGATTTCCAAATAAATTCTTTTCTACATGAAAAATATGAATAAATTCATCACTTGGGAAGGCCACTCTTATTTGGGATAACAGATGCGCCATGTCAGTCCTTTGAGTCACGCTGCTGCATCGTTCATTTGAAAGGTCCCCCCCCCATCTATTTCCTCTACAGAACTGCCTGTCGTTAGCCAGATTAACTCCGTTAAGGTGGTCAACAAGAACGATTTTCACGAAGACTCTAACTCCGAAAACATACGATAAGACTTTAGCCCCCGGACCAAAAGAACCCAAAGATTTCAACCCTGAGAAAAGAAAGCCAGAGGCCTTTGCGTTCAAGATCATCGAAGTCTTCCAAAGCCTTGAGACAAAGAAATGCATCAGGAGAAGATTATCTGAACACGAGACACTCACCTTTGCCTTGTGTTCCTAGATAAATGTAATGGTAAATGTTGGAAAATGAATGAGAACATCTGCAACCTTGGCTCGTGTCAAACGAGTTCCAGGGGCACTTGTTCACTGTAGATTACGGACTAAGAAAATAATTGTACATTCAGACCGTGGCAGGAGAGGGAGGACCTATTGTGGAGGGTGAGAGCAAAGATAGCGGAGGTGGATCTCGAGAGGGTGGGGAGAGGGAGGACTTGCAAAACCCACCTACTGTTTTACAACAAGACGAAAGAAAGAAAATACATCTTGGAGGGAGACATGCGCGGCTTTGCCCGTCCTTGTGAAAGGCTGCGACCACGGGTGGATCTCGCTCGACCCTGGACCAGCATGGCACGTGAAGAAAGGAAAATACGACTTGATCGTATTGAAGGATTAAAAAATTATAACTGATCCCATGCGTTCATTGTTTAGAAATATATATCAAAATAAATTTACTTCTGTGCCTCTTGGTGCAAATCACTATTATCTCCACTACAAAGGCTGAGCTAAAAGGAAGAGAAATGACGACACTCCCTGCCGTGTTTTGGTTCAAATCATTTAGAAAAAAAATGTCGTGTATTTGCGACCACCGGAGGTCAAATATCCTGGGCAGAGGAAATGTCTGACAATAAATCAAGTCGAGTGAGGCGAGTTCACTTGAGGGTGGAGAACGTAGGCCACACCCTGCTGAGTGGTTGAGAAAAATGAATAGAATCACCAGTGGTTATAGACGTGATGTGAGGTGTGGTGATGAATGTAGTATTGGATGGAGTGGAGAATGTGTTGGTGGAGAAACCAGATGTGGTGCTAACAGATGTGGTTGACGTGACGGTGATGACGACGATGGTGGAGAGTAGAATTTGGTGTTTTTGTAAGGAGAGGGAATCACCTATGCAAGAAGAGTCTTTGGCTCAAAGTGACGTCTCCAGAGTCATGATGTCGTCGAGCCCTGACACGAAGAACGCGACATGACGTCACCGTATAAGGCCCAACGCTCTGACGTCACCCCTGTTGAAATTTATAAACGCCCAAGGACCCCTAGGACCAGCTCCCCTCCCTAGTTCCACTCCTTATTCATCACTGAAATATATATATATATATATATATATATACATATATATATATATACATACATACATTTGAGACAATACGTTCTGTTTTTTCCCATGAGAAAAAAACATTCAAAACAGTTTCGAGTGATAAATACTTTTTATTTATTTATTTATTTATTTTTTTTTTTTTTTTTTTTTTTTTTTTTTATCTTTTTTTTTTTTTTTTAAGAGCAGATCGACGTGTTTCAGAAGCTTCACAGTGAGACCTCGGAGCAGGACGCGGGAGGAGACGTCCACTATGACCCAATAGATAACCGTATTACATCGTGCAAGCCGATCTCTCCCCTCTCCTACTCTTTCTCTCTCTCTCTCTTCCTTCCTCTCTCTCTCTCTCTCTATCTCTCTCTCTCTCTCTCTCTCTCTCTCTCTCTCTCTCTCTCTCCTCGAAACCCTGCATGGAAGGGGATCATCGCCAGGCGATTTTATTCAACTGAAGGAAATAAAAATCTGTCCTTCAAAGGTTGAATCTAACCTCGGCTAAGCAGCAGTCCATAAGTCATGATGTTTATTTGTGTCGATTCCATTCAGTTGCGAGGTGCGGGAAGGGTCGAGAGAGATCCTATGAAATACTTTTTCTTTTTTCTTTTTTTTTCTTTTTATCTTATGTTGAGTAACCTAATTCTACTGGGACCTGCGGCTGAAAGCGTTTACAAAAATTTTAGCATCACAAAATGAATATTAATTTATATTAGAGGATTTTTTCCGCGAAAGTTATGCTGAGGAGAATAAAGATTCGCGCTGGGAGAAACTCCTCTCCTCCATACCTCCATACATAGAACCACTCCATACACCATTAGTGGAGTGAAGAGACGATATTTTTCCCTCCTCCGCCGCGGTAGATTCTTCGTTTAGATGTAGAGGAAAAAGTGAAATATGAAAATATGATTTCCCTTTCCAGTTAAGAATCTTACCTCAGTTTTCACCCACCAACACCGCGAAGCTCTTTATAGATTTAATTTTGGCTCTCAAGAACAGGCGGTTCCTTTCAGCTGAAGGAGAGTCCTTGCGGTCTGAAGGAGCCAAGGCCATCTTTACTTAACTCTTAAATTGATGGACTTTAACGCCAGACGATTTTGTTCATCTGGAAAGGAGTGAAGACGAAGGATGGTCATCCTCAGATCACCTTTTCACTCTTCTCACTAACTCTTTCCCGAAGAACTCATTCCAGAGTCGAAATGTCCCCTCAATGCACCTTTGGAAGTCCCCCTCCCCTCTTCTCCTTCCTCCCTCCCCCCCTTCCCATCCCCTCTCCCCATCCCTCAGACCACAACCACCTTGAGACGATTAGGATTCTCTCCTCTGGTCCTGTGTATAAAATATGCGTCCCGGAGACACAACATTCCAACAGATACACACTCATGAACACACGCACGCACATACACATGCAACACACACGTGGAGGCGGGTCCACACACACACAAAATCGTGTACACACACAAATCAACGTGTACGTGCACACATACGCCCACCCATATATATGTACACACACGCGCAAACATACGCATACTTATACACAAGTACACACATACATACGCACACACACACATACGTACGCACCTACACACACGAGCACGCATACAAAAATATGTGTAAACACGTCATAATATTGTTAGTACCTATGTACAAACCCCGTTATCTCTCCCCCGCCTGGCCAGAGGCGAGGCTACAAAATATACAGCTAAAGAGATAACCTAATCTGTGCTACAGCGTATGGTTGGTTACATTTCCATTGTACAAAGCCTTCTTTAACCCCTACCTTGTTGGTTTACTAAACCAATTACTGCCTCGACAGCACAAGATGTATTCATATGATTTTCATCGTCAGTAGCTTACATGATCTAAAAGTTGTAAATAAATGCGTGTATGAGTATGTGTCTATGTGTACATATATGTGTTTGGGTATATGTGCACGTTTGTGTGTGTGTGTGTGTGTGTGTGTGTGTGTGTGTGTGTGTGTGTGTGTGTGTGTGTGTGTGTGTGTGTGTGTGTGTGTGTGTGTGTGTGTGTGTGTGTGTGTGATTCATCATGGTCTTGGATCACGTGTTGAACTCGTGATCGATTCCTGTGTGCTTCCTTTCTTCTGTATGTGGGTGATAATACTCTTCCTTCATTGGTATCTCCTCCTCTCTCCAAATCCTTAGTATAAGTCGATGGATTTCTTTCTCTAACCGCTCTCCTTCCGCTTTTAGTAATTCTGCGGGTATTCCATCACATCCTGGGGCTTTGTTATTCTTCAGCTCCTTTATGTTCCTTTTTGTCTCTGCTAGTGAAGGCTCCTCCATCTCATTCTCGATTTCTCCTTCTCTCTCTCCTGCTATCTGTTGGCATGGTGGTATAGAATTCACTGGGTCTTGCCTGTTCAAAAGTACCTTGAAGTAATGCAGCCACTGGTTTAGCACTTCTTCCTCGCCATATACAATTTCTCCGTTGTATGTTTTAACCATCCAGTTGCGTACCTGGAAGCCCTTTTGACTGCATTTAGTCTCTTATGATGTTCTCTAATCTTTCCTTCTTCCCTGTCCTTTTCTATCCTATCAGTTCTCTCTCCAGGTGTTCATTCTTTTTCCGTTTGAACAATCTTTTTGCCCTACTTCTGCATTAGGTTAAACTTTCCCTACTTTGGAATTAAACTCTTCTGCTGGGATTCGAACCCTTGCCTGAGCGGCTTGCGTCTTTACAAGACAAGGACCGTAGCCACGACTGGGCCGTGAACTAAGTCGTTTCGTTTTGAAGGGTCGAGATGGAGTAGTGGCTACGGTCCTTGTCTTGTAAAGACGCAAGCCGCTCAGGCAAGGGTTCGAATCCCAGCAGAAGAGTTTAATTCCAATTGTCAATTGACACAAACATTTCCCTACTTTCTTGGTCATCTGTATTCCGTGGGTACTTCTCTCTTGTTTTTCTTACTTCTCTGGAGGCCTCACCTACATTCTTCATCGTACCGTTCTTCTTTTCTTCTCCTTGTCTCATGTCCAATCATTTCTTTTGCGGACTCAACAACTATTTCTTCTATGTCCTTTAGAATACTGTTCACCTCCTCCTCCTTCCCGTCAGACAGGAGATTCAGTACATCAAACCTGTTACTTAATTCACTCTGGTAATCCATTCTAACTCTTCCTTGTTGTAATTTATTGGTATCAAACTTTCTTATTGGCACATTCCTGAGGGTTCTCTTTGTCTGCAGTTTTGCCTTGATTTTGCCTACGACCATATGGTGGTCTGAATCACATTCCGCGCCTCTGAAAACTCGAATATCCTGTAGTGCACTTCTGTGTTTTCTGTGGATTAATATATGATCTATCCTACCATTACTAACCATTACGATATATCACACTCCATGACACATAATCCACACACGTACAAGAAGGCACTAGCCTTTAGCAACCTCCAATCTTAAAGGCCTCAGATTTACTAATCATAAACAACTGACTCAGACAATGCAATACATCATCGCGCCATCGTCCAACACAAGTACCTAATGTCACTAGACAGTTCATTAAACTTTCCTCATACCTACCAAGCTACATTATCGTAACTCCGTTACATACACCATGTCTAACCAGATCCAAAAACAATACTACTAAATCCATTACAATACAACTAACACACATATAATATATATCATTATCACAAACATATTTCCTATGTGACAACCTACACCAAACATGCTTGACTAAGTTTATTCCCCTTTATAACGGGCGACTGTGTCACCAGAGAAGAGGAGACTAAGAGAGACACTCTCTCTTAGACTCGGTAATGGGAGATTATATCCCCAAGTTGTAAACCCAGATCTTTGATAATAAACCAAGAAAACACAGAGAGGTTTTATCTGACCCCGCTACGCCTATTGTGTAGCCCCGACCTTTAAACGGCTACACATAGGCAAGACGATCATGATGATATAGCCATGACGACAAGGTGACTGTAATTATCCATCGCTATGATGTGTGATACTGGCTCAGTTATGACCCCGGTGCTTTATTACCACAGCGTGATGTGACATCACTAAAGGACGACGTAATATCGTGACAGGAATGTGTATTCGTAAAGCCACGGTACATATCATGCCACGTGAACGGCAAGTCGTCTTGTCAATTTCACGTAACTGTTACTGAACGGACCAATATCAATCGAGATCATTCTAACCCCTTCGGCTCGTATGCTATTCTTCACCCGAATAAAATCCCCTGCACTAAGTCAAAACTAAATATATGATGAGCACCACCAAAAACTAGAAGAAAAAAAATCTAAAAATTCCCGCTGTAGCAAGTTCGGCTTTGCTCCCTCCTCTTAAGGATGAGAATTCGAAATTCACTACTAATGTCAAATTTCACCACCCCACTCACACGCAGTGGGAAGTGAGAAACCTCTGGTAGGGCACAGTCCTGTCAGTTCCAGCATGCCGTTTTTTTTTGTTTTTTTTCAATGTTGGGTCGCCTCTCCGCTTGGCCAGGGTTGTCAGGAATCAACGCGACAAAACCCGCAGCAGTTTCCGGGAGTCGACCTCACGACCACATGCTCATAAGTTCGTTACGGTATCCGATGGGCTACCACGCGGGCGCCCACTGCTGATGACTTCCATAAAATGGCGGCAATGAAGAGATGGAGTCCTGCAAGTACTAGTAAAGGACAGATTCAAGGATGGGCTTCTTTGTCGAGAGGAGATTGTTCTTCCATGATAAAGAATTGCTGAGCTTGGGGCGTAGGGACCCCACTAAATTCAATCAAATATCGATCGCACAAAAATCATGCAGCCCCATACAAGAGAAAGAGATAGAGAGAGAGAAGGAGAAAGTGGACAGAAAGTAGAGAGAGAAAGTAGACAGAAAGTAGAGAGAAAAGACAGAAAGTAGAAAGAAAGTGGAGAGAGAGAAAGTAGACAGAAAGTAGAGAGAGAATGTAGACTGAAAGGAGAGAGAGAGAGAGAGAGAGAGAGAGAGAGAGAGAGAGAGAGAGAGAGAGAGAGAGAGAGAGAGAGAGAGAGAGAGAGAGAGAGAGAGAGAGAGAGAGAGAGAGAGAGAGAGAGAGAGAGAGAGAGAGAGAGAGAGAGAGAGAGAGAGAGAGAGAGAGAGAGAGAGAAACAGCCATCTTCCTCTGTCCGTTCACGTCCTTCAACACTCCATCGCCTTTCAAATCGACGACCATCTCCCCTTCTAACGCCCCCCCTAACCCCCCAAGCCTGACATCCGACATCCCCCGTCCCCCGTCCCGTCCCCCGTCTTGCCACTCGCTTCGAGTCACGTGCCAAGTGTTGCCATCGGGAAGGTCACTCAGTTTTACCCACTTCCCCGGCGCCAATCACCGCCCAATCACCCTCCTGGCTGCCGTCGCCAATCACCCTCCGACGGCGCCAATCATTCGCCGTTACCAATAGCCCGTCATCTATTTCTGCCCCAAGAGTCTGGTCCACCAAATCAGCCTTTCAATTATCTGCGTGGGAGGCGTTTCGTGTGTACAAGAGAGGATAGAGGGAGGGCGGGGCAAGTGGAGGTAGGGAGATGGAGGGTGAAGTGGAGGTAGGGAGATGGGGGTGAAGTGGAGGGAGGGAGGTGGAGGGAGGAAGGAGAAGGAGGGTGCCTCTTGAGAATCATAATGGAAGTAGAAACGTGGAAGGAGATTGGGAGAGATGGAAGGAAAGGTAGGGAGGGAGGGAAGGGGACGGAAGAAGGAAGAAAATGGGACAAAGGGAGTTGAGGACAGAGGAATGGAGGAGGGGGAGAGAGAAAAGGGAAACGAGGGAAGAGAGGAAGACAAGAGAGAATTGGTGTGAGAAAATGATAGAAAGAAAAGAGAGGAGGGTGGGCGGGGGTGGAGAATGGAAGCAAGAATGATGGAGAAGGTGGACGAAACGGATGGAGGGAGGGAGGGAGGAAGGAAGGGAGAATAACAAGTTGACGGATGTACGAGGGCAGATGGAGAGGGACACAGAGGAAGGGCATGGAGGTTAGGGAAGTGGTCAGGAGGGAGGAGAAAATGGAGAAACGGAGGGAAGGAAGGAAGATAGGTAGGAGGGCGTGAAGGGAGCCGGGGCGGGGTGTGCGAGCCAGGGAGGGCGGGGCGGGGAGGAGTGGGGCGGGAAAATCGAGGACGACGTCGACGGCGTCGGCCAGAGGGTGCAGGCTGCCAGGGAAAAGACAAGAGAAAATAGTAATAAAAAAGGGGAAATGGAAAAGAGGGATAATGAATCAAGGGGTGTTAAAAGAAGAGAGAGAGAGAGAGAGAGAGAGAGAGAGAGAGAGAGAGAGAGAGAGAGAGAGAGAGAGAGAGAGAGAGAGAGAGAGAGAGAGAGAGAGAGAGTGAGTGAGAGTGTGTGTGTGTGTGTGTGTGTGTGTGTGTGTGTGTGTGTGTGTGTGTGTGTGTGTGTGTGTGTGTGTGTGTGTGTGTGTGTGTGTGTGTGTGTGTGTGTGTGTGTGTGTGTGTGTGCGAGAGAGCGACCAGGAGTCCCCTTCCTCCGAGATGAATCGCCGCCTTTGCCTTGCACGGCACCCAACCCCTGAGCTCGGCG
>NC_134787.1:27642227-27644727 GCF_046742065.1 Oratosquilla oratoria
AACAGGCTGAGACAAAAAATTATGCTTACATTAAGTGCAATCTACTTCTACAATGATGGTCTTTTTTTTTTCTTCTTCTTCTTCTTCTTCTTCTTCTTAGCAGCAGCAGCACCAGTAACGACCTCAAGAAGGCCCGGTTGTCAACGACGGCGTCAGAGTTTTCGCCATCTCGATGACGTCACTCGTAAATTCGGCGTTTTCGGCAACCCGGAAGTGAAGAGCGGGATTAAAGACGCGTTTGCTCCTGATGAAGTTGTAAAACTCAAGTTCCTCGACTGATCTCCGGCTCAGCTGCAAAGATGACGCGTTTCCTCTGCGGCCCATCGCCTCTCCCGGCTGCATACGAGTGCCCCCTTTCGGCTTCTTTTGTTTTCCGCATCAGGCCTCGTTAGGAACCAAAAGGTCTCCTCTGGCTCATCTCCTTTCCTTTTTTTTATAGAAGGGGGGGGAGAAGGTCATCAATCCTTGCCATGGACATTGAGGTCTTCCAGTTGTCTCACTCCTGGTTCTGTATACTTTATTTTTTTACGATTTCTCATAATAAACAAAAATCACAATAAAAGCCTTTGTGTCACTGGTTCTTCTGTTGCACGTGGATGCCCTACAACCTGAATTTGGTGCATGAAGATGTGCTTAGTCTACAGTGAAGTTGAGATCCTCACCCACTTACGTGTATGACTTCGATGCAGCCTCTGCAGTACACTGAACGTTCTGTTACAGACATCCGGACCTAACCCATATCAGAACTATGCAAATGTTTTTCTCATAGTTGAGTAACTGATCTAAACCAGTATATAGTTATTCTATGATAGAAATTATTGTCCCTTCAAAACTGTGTTCACGCAACCATAATAAAAGAATATTTGCTTCATACTTTATATAAAAAAAAATCAGCTGCGAATGTTAGGTATTTAACCATTGTAATTCGGTTTGTGCCGCTCTTTAGATGCGGTGTTCTGAATGACGTTAGACGGTTTTGTTTGGATTGCGAAACAGGATCGGTACCAGAGAGATCTCAACAATGAACCACTTGACCTTTCAATTGAGCAGAATTTTGTCTGGAGTTAGCCAGGAAAGATTCTGTAAGACGTAGCATACAGTAGAGTTTTCTGCAATGTTTAATAGTTTTGCATTAGTCCACACGAGCTTTTTACAATATTCGATGTGATTTATGCCGTTTAAAGATGGTAACCACCGACAATTTTGGCTGAGAAAACACTATTTGAGAACAAAGTATTCATTAATGGCACAAAATTTTGTTTTCTGGAGCTTTTTCAAGTACTTGGAAAAGATCCTACAAGGAAAATATTGTACAATCAAGGAAGGTTTCTTCTTCAAATAATTATATTTTATTTTCCACTTTGATAAAAGATACAGTGAACACCGGACAACAACAACACCCCCCTATCTTGCTTTACTCAAGGCGAGACTATACTGCAGCAATTCTGAACCTCTCGACATAGACACTCAACATATTCCATACAGCTGGGAAAAGTGAACATACGCCAACATACCAACATACAGTGATCACGATATTAGACTTAGTATTATATATCTTGTAGCATTATACTTTCAGGTAACCCGTAGGATTACCTGAAAGCAATGCTATGAACACGAAGTAACAGGGTTTGCCCCACAAGTGATGCAACAGAGACCAGAGAGTATCTGTTATTAATATCGAACACAAGGCAAAATTTGAAGGGTTAGCAAACTTGCGATGGTTCCTCCAGGTATTCCTCTTTACTAATCAAAGATTTTTCAGGTTCAGATCTATCTAATAGTTCCCGAAAATATTCTTCTCATCGCTCTACTACCTCTTTTTCATTAATCAAAATCTCACAATCTTTTATCTTTTATCATCTTTGTTCTTGGTTGATATCCATTCGTAAGTATCCTTACTCCTTGATATTGTTCCCTAACCTTGCCTTCTTTGGCATCTCAGATTTATTTGATCTATCTCTCTGTTCATCTGTTGCCTTTTCTTTCTTATAGATTTTCTCGTCTTCTCCTGCAATATTCTTGTTAGGCCCCAATCAGTCGTATTTACCAACCATTTGGCTTTTGCTAGTACTCTTTCTTTAACTATTCTTTCACATTCACTATCAAAGAACGTATTTCTGTTTTGTCTTTCTTTAACCCCAATTATTTGCTCTGCTCCTTCTTTAACCACTTCTTCAATTTTTCTCCAATAATTTTCAATGTTGGTCTTATCTTCCTCTGCCACCTCAACCGCAGAAAATCTATTTCATATATTCACTTGATATTCCTTGAAGTGGTCACGAATCTTCCAATAATTCACAAGTGACATATGTCGCTTAACCTCTTACCTGCGTGACCCACGAAGGTAAACGAAATATTCTGGAAGCAACCAAAATAAAAAGAAAGGTGGCCGCCTCCCCCTTCCTCGATATGGAAGATGTATCACGGGCTACCACTGACGAGCGTCCAACAGCGCGCCATAGTGCGTTAGTATTGTTTGGTCTTGCTCGTAAGTTACAGT
>NC_134787.1:27649727-27682728 GCF_046742065.1 Oratosquilla oratoria
AGAAACGAAAGAAGAACTGAAAGAGGAAGAAATCTAGAAAATAAAATAAAATAAAAAGTGTTGCTGTAAGTGCTTGTGAGTGTATGTCTGTGTGTGTGGTTCTCTGTTTTTGTGTTGTGTGCGTGTATGTGCAGATATTCACATGAAAAGACTGGGGTGCATTGATGGATAGAAAATGGTGTGACTTGATTTACCGTAAGAAATTACTAAGCCTTGTTTAAAAACATATCAACATATGTCACATGTTGATACTATACAGTCGAAGAGATATTTGGGTTTCTAGGATTTCCATGAGGCTTCTAGTTGCCTCGACACCGTCCCCACCCGTGAGACTTGTCGAAAAAAAATTATCTTCTCTTTCCGAGGCAAAATTATTATTTTTCGACAGTAATACGAGCCACCAAGTCCTAAAGTTAGTGACTGATTCACCAAGAAGTAAAGGTGTCTTGATCAGTATGGAAACATTGTGATTGGGTTAGTAAACGATGGCCTGGCCGATATTTTGAAAAGACGAACAGCGATAGTCTAGTTTCAGAGAGATTACCTGTAATTGCATAAATTTATGTGTTGATCGGATCATATTCACATATCTAGAACCACATATTCTCTGGAACCGGTGTCCTTATTAATGAGTATAGTAGATTGTGTTGGATTCGAGCTCAGACAAGCTTAAAGCATTGTAAAGATATTGTTTAGCGAAAATCGTAAACAATTATATTTTTTTGGATTCCATCTGAGAAATAAAGGGGCTTTGATTTTTCCATCAGATGATGTTATTGATATTTACATCACTTATGAAAAAAATTCCGAAGATTTGCTTTTACCTCTGATAAGGGACAAATAAAGTATTAGAAAAAATATCCCATTTCTTGTAGAGTATTCTAAAATGATATCAGGAACACCAAATATTTTCTTCACTACTTTATCGCATAGTAAAATATGGACTATGTAGCACTGCTTGTTATATCTGTAACAGATAAGTATCCACAATAAAACTTCTTTGCCGAAAGGTAATATACAACAAATATAAAAATATACCAAGCTTTTACCATTTTCTTGAACACATTTTACATTTTTACATGAATAACAACTAAATTTCAGGGCGTTTAACATTATAAAATAATCAAAATCATACATATGAACTTCTGGAACACCTAAAATTATCCAGTAGTTATATCAACTAAATTTCACGGACCTATACGCGTGTAACATTATAAAGGAATCAAAATCATACATATGAACGTCTGGAGTAAATCAGAACACCTAAAATTATCCAGTAGTTATATCAACTAAATTTCACGGACCTATACGCGTGTAACATTATAAAGGAATCAAAATCATACATGAAAGTCTGAAGTAAATCAAAACACCTACAAGTTACCCAATAGTTATATCAACTAGATTTTGCAAACTAATACACATGTAACATTGTAAACGAATCAGAATCATACATATGAACGTCTGGACTAAATCCATCTAGAAGTTATCAAGTAGTTATATCAGCTAAATTTCACGGACCTATACGCGTGTAACATTGTAAACGAATCAAAATCATATATATGAACGTCTGGAGTAAATCAAAACACCTAAAAGTTATCCAATAGTTATCTCCGTCAGCGTAAGCCGCGGCAAGATTTTCCAACTCTTGGCAACCGTCCCCCCATACTGAAAGACGACGACGACGATGTGCTCCCGGCGTGAGAAAGTAAAAACAACCTCGGTAAAGGACAAGGCGTGAGAGCTTGACACGTGAGGCGCTGATTCACGAGATGTCTGGACGTGAGAAAAGGCATGGAAGACATCACACCCTCTTTCATTTCCTCCTGTCGACGAGTAAAGAGACAAATAACGACAGCCTGTCGGAGGATTTCCATGGCTGTAGGTTCGTACATGATTGCAGACGTACGTAGGTAAAGATTTTTTAGACTCCCTCATGATAAAATCTATGGTGAGAGCGATTGGTTGGTCCCACGTCCATGTATGTATGTATGTATGTATGTATGTATGTATGTATGTATGTATGTATGTATGTATGTATGTATGTATGTATGTATGTATGTATGTATGTATGTATACTCTATATATATATATATATATATATATGTATGTATATACGTATGTATGTATATATATTACAGGTGAAAAATGTAGTCACACATTTGTCAATCACGGAAAAAACAATGTTGGAGTAGAAAAGACTGGAAACGGGGAATCTATATATATATAGATGAATATATATATATATATATAGATGAATATATATATATATGTACATATATCCATATGTATATATATATAAATATACATATATATATATATATACATATCTATCTATATCTATATATATATATATATATATAGTAGATGAAGAGGATTGCAGTTTGCAATCCAAATATATAGATTCCCCGTTTCCAGTCTTTTCTACTCCAACAGTGGTTTTACCGTGATATATATATACAGTATATATATATATATATGTATATATATATAAATATATGTATATATATATATGTATATATATATATATATGTATATACATATATATATATATATATATATACTGTATATATATATATATATGTATATATATGTATACATACATATGTATATATATGTATATATATATATACATATATATATATGTATATATATATATATATATATATATATATGCGTGTGTGTGTGTGTGTGTGTGTGTGTGTGTGTGTGTGTGTGTGTGTGTGTATGACCAGTCAGTTATCATGATCCATGAGAAAAAGAATATGAACTCAGACGTCTATCTATGTACAAAGATGGAACAAGTATTATATGCACTCATATACACTCACGAGTGATACACTCATATAAGCAGAGTCCTTCTAAAGTTTGTGTCAAATGCCTATATATGGTTCTAGTGTTCAAGTTATCAAACTGTGATAATATAACTCTGCATAATGATTGTACTGGCAGTTAATGCATTCCTAAATAATTGTGATTGCATTCGTGGAAATAGTAATGTCATTTTTTACTGCCTTTATGTGACACGAATAATAGATTCACGTAAACAGCAATTTACAGGCTCAAATATAAACAAGTAGATAATTGTGTGCGATGCAAACACAAGTAAACAATTACTCCCATATGTAAAACCAAATACTTATCTAATCATCTTAGATGCACTAACAATTGTTTTCATATACTCATGCATGCACATTCACACACAAAACAATCACACCTATGAAGATTGAGAGAGAAGGAGAAGGAAAGGGAGGGAAGGGAGAAAGAGGATTAAAGAGAGAGAGAGGGAAAGTGGGTGAGAGGGAGAGAAGGCGAGACAGAGAGAAAGAAACAGAGACAGAGACGGAGACAAACATAGAGAAAGAGACAGAGACAAACAGACAGACACACAAACAGACAGACCGGAATACAGACAGACAGACAGAAACAGAGAGCTAAGGACAAACAGAAGGACACACAGATACACAGACAAACAGAAAGACAGACGTGAAGAGATTGAGAGACCGAGAGTGTGTAATAGAGGGGAGGGGAGGGGTGGGGTGGGTAGGCAGGGGAGCGCACGAGGGCGTTAAACTCCCGAACCGAGCCGTCAATTGCGAGAACTTTCGCGGAGGTGCTTTCGCTAAATGCCATTAACTTTCTTGCCGGGGAATAAAGGGCCTGTTTACAGCAGTTCGAGACGCCCTGCTGACTCTTCGGAAGAAGAGAGGCCTCTCTCACGCTCAGGAGGACCTCTCGTGAAGCCACGGCGCCCAGAAAGAGCCGAGTCTCCCTGGCTTATGCGGCAGCAGAAGAAGAAAAAAGTAAAGTTTTCAGGTCACGAGAAACTTTACTTCCGAGGGACTTGGCTCGGAGGAAAGGCTCTCTGAACTTTCCTAAGAAGTTGGTATTCGGCCGAGTTTCGTGAATTCTTGGATGCCCAGTGTGGTTAGAAAAAAATATATAGAATAAATTAAAAGGTAAGGCAAAAATCCCTTAGCGTTTAAAGTGCCCAAATATTATGTAAAGTGCATACAGGAAATCTTCCAGTGTGCTTCATGTCTTCCGTAGTTTATTCCAATTGCTGCTAAGCAATTACTTTCAGCTGATGGGATTTTCTTTACACTGGGATGGGTAAAATCTATTCAAGCCTTACTTCCTATCACCCGTTGACAAATATTTTAGTCGTTTTTTCTAGAATAGGTAACTATAAGTAGTTGTATTCATTTGCATCCAGTAGGACAACAGTGAAAAGAAAATTCCGGTAAACATATAATAGGAAGCAACTTTTGATAAACATGTAAAAATACAACCGCACAAATCGACAACCCAAGTTACCTTGCCTCCGTCCTCTCTTGGATCAACAAGGCGTGGGGACCCGCTCACCTGGAAGAGAAGAAGAAGAAAAAACATCAGCCTCACCGCAAACGATACGCAAGGAGAGCGACCAGATGAGGTTCCTCTCAAGCACAGACAAAGGGATTTAATTTCTGGAGAATATGGATATTCTTAGATGTGCGTGGCTGCCCTTAAAGGATATAAATATGAAGCTGCACATCTGTACACAAAGGCGTTGCTTTAAATATCAACCTCTACCTCCATTCACAATTCTTTACCAGCCTGTATATGTATACACCTATATGTATGTGATTTCTATGTACATATCATGCATGTACCTATTATCATATCCATGTATCATGCATGCATGTACCTACTGTATATATTCATGTACGTATGTTTGGATATTTGTATGTGTGTGAACGTGTGAATACAATTTCTTTTAAACATTGCTTTCAGAACCGTTGTGATGATTATTGGAAATTTTGTGATTTTATCCTGGCTATCGCCAAACATCTTCCCGTGGGCTATACCACCATCAAGGTCAATGTCCAGCCTTTGGTTGAACAAAACATTTCCGCATGTAATTCTGGGAAATATCTAGTGTAGTGCGCTATCCTATCAATCAATCAAAGCCGACTCTCACATAAACAAAATCACTATATAACACTGTTCAGGTCATCGTTCCACTTCCAGATTAAGAAGAATATATATATATTTCTCTATTAATTGATAAATTGGTTAATTGATTAATTAATCTACAAAGAGATGTAGAGTCTAGCATCTCCGTCAACTAAATCTACAAAGTACGTCATTATGCTGAAGTCATTACAACCTCATTCTTGTCATTAACTACCTAGGTAGGAAACAACATGCCACGGGGGTACACACGTATACGCACACAAACATACACACACATGCATTCAAACACTCACAAACACACACATACACACACACATACATACACACACACACACACACACACATACACACACACACACATACACACACACACATACACACACACACATACACACACACACACACACACACACACACACACACACACACACACACACACACACACACACACACACACACACACACACACACACACACACACACACACACACATACATACACACACACACACACACACACACACACACACACACACACACACACACAAACACACACACATACATACACACACACATACATACGTACACACATGCATACATAATTACGGCACATTTGGTAAGTCATATATAAAAACTCAGTCAGAATTCTTAATCATAACTTTCCCCTTCAGGTCTAATTTCCTTGTAGTTTTGTTAATTACGGCACATTTGCTAGGTCATATATAAGAAAGGAAAAATTCAGACAGAATTCTTAGTTATAGTTTTCCCCTTTAGGTCTAAGTTCCTTGTGGCATTGATAATTACGGCACATTTGCTAAATCATATGTAAAAACTTGGAATTCATAATTATAATTTTCCCATTCTCGTGGCGTTTCTCATAAGTCGGTCTCGTTTCTTCCGAAAAAAAAAAAGAATATAAAAAAAATCCAACTCCCTCTCTCTCCTCCTGCCAGGAACTCTAACCACGCGGTGTGGGACAATTATATGTATTCTTAATCCCCACGCTTCTCGAAAGAAGAATCCCAGGGCTTAGCAATCTATCCTTCCTCCGCTGGCGTCGCCCTCCCAAGGGTGCGGATAATTATTCTGCCGGAAATTGCAGACACTTGATTAATTCCTTCGAGGCCACGAAGCGGCGCCAAGATTCTATACTACTGGCGCCAAACGATTTCATTCAGGAGTGGTCCAGCCCTTAGCCAAGACAAGAGGGAGGGATGGGGGTGAATGGGAGTGGAGTAGGTGGGGATGAAATGGGTGGGAGTGGATTTTATGACTTTGTTTTTTGGCTACCTCCCTTGTAAGGGGGAAAAAGCCTTTGGTATATATGTGTGTAAATACGACACCGTTTAGATAAAGTTGAAAAAAAAAATTATTTTTCATTTCTTTCCAAGGTCCTTTTATCATTAACAGGTTCTTGGGTTAGCCTGTTTGAATGGTGCAACACACACACACACACACACACACACACACACACACACACACACACACACACACACACACACACACACACACACACACACACACACATTTGGCCCTCAGGTCAAATTGGTGTTCTAGTCTTCTGGGCCGACCCGCATTCAGAAAAATTATTCCTTCGTGAAATTTTGTGTGCGGCGCGGCAGCTGTGGCGCGTTTGGCGCCGATCCAGATCTCGGGTTACAAAAGGCTCCTGTTCAATTCCCAATGGCTATCGGTGACTACCATGCCACTTGCCCAGGATATCAAAATACACTGGGCAAAGGTGACGGCTGCAGCTAAACGCACTCGGTGTTTATATGTCATTTTGTTGTTTACTTAAACGACTCGGGTAAATATTTCGACCGTTATTTTATTTATGTGTATGTCACTTTGATCATGGCCTCTTTCATTCCTGTGACTACATTAGTGAACAAGAATCTAATGGACTTATGTCTCGACTGATCGGCATACTACTCGATGTGCCTCAATTTGCATAGTCGTTCCGTCGAGTGAAAGGTATTCTTTCTTTTGTGTGTGTCTGTGGGGGGGGGGAGGTTTGAGGTATTTCCATTCAGCTGTGCGTGTTCCCACTACAAACTGAAAGTCCCTACCAGAGACTTCCTCAAACTTCAGAAGGATCCATAACCTGAAGCCGTAGCTGAAGGCAACAGAATTAAGGCTGCGTGGGGGCGGAGATAACAGGAAGAGGCAGTTTGCATAGAAAGAACCTCCTCAGAGAAAGGAAGAGGTAGAACAAGAGAATTTCAATCTCACCCCCCACCCCATCCCCACACGGGTGAAATAGAATTACCTCCAAGGTCCATATACATAATTTTATGTATAATAGAATCCATGACTGATTGGAAGAACATGATATAAAAGAGTGAAGAATATGTACTTGTACAGAACCCTGACCACTGGAAAGGATCCCCAAATATAGACCCTCATCCTGTTCCTTTACATCAGTGCAATGGAATCCGGTAAATATATTCCAATTCAACTTATAACTACACCCTCGGATTATAGTCACTGTGCTATAATGATGCAGTTAGCTTATTTACTGGTGTTGCCTGTAGCGTGTGCATGCGTGTGGTGTGAGGAAGAGGTGCAATGTAATTGGCTACTGAGAGTAGCCTCGCTCTCAGCAACCAATCGTAATTCAAGTCACGTAGCGGGGGCGTTGCTAAAAAATTCCTTCGCTAATTTGCGTATACTACTGGCGGAGTCAACACAAAACACAAAAGCACTGCGAAAATATATTTGAATATATACATACCGGTATACATGTATGCATATACGTACATACTCACACGCATATGTATACACACACACATACATATATATGTAGACACACACACACACACACATATATATATATATATATATATATATATATATATATATATATATATATTCGTCGAAGAAAACAGCTATATTTGCATTAATGCTTCTTATGGTGATTCTCCAATCGTCTAACTATAGACTTGGCTTCGTTGCTTAAGATATCTATAGTTCGTCTGAAGGAAATGAATCAAACTCAGGAGAAGATTAAGTTGAAGTTTAGTTGCACTTGACGTTTCGTACACTATGTACATTTTCAAAAGCAATAACAAGAGCTCAGGGAGCAGGGTCTTGTATACAAAAACTTTGGGAAGAATGTAACAAAGGACAACAAATAAGAGAAAAGAACGAGATAAAGAGAGGCCAGCCAATCAGGAGCGTCGATGTAGTGGAGGCGAAGGCCAATCAGGTGCGTCAGACACAGGAGCTGAGGGCATTGACGTCAGCAGTCGTTGATGGTTCCTGGAAGAGTAGAGAGATCTCCGCGCGGACAGGATGACCATGAATTCTTGTGACTGTAGGTTCAAAGAAGGTGGTCTCTCCCGAATTAAGAGAGTTTCAAGGATCTGTAGTCTTCTTGTGCTTGTACTAAGATTATAGTATTTTCAACCATGTTGGTCATAGTAAGTGTGGTGTTGTGGCAAGATTCAGTGTGTGCCTTAGGTGTACCGTTCTGTAAATGTAGGCTGATTCTTCTAGTGAGCTTATTGGTGTAGCATCCTATGCATGAAGACGATAGGGAATCACAGTTCCCTTGATTACAAATAAATTCATACATATGAGGACTACGTTGGAGCGCACACACACACACGCACAAACACACACACACACACACACACACACACACACACACACACACACACACACACACACGCATGCACGCACACACACACACATACACATAGTTCATATAAGGACCCACTGTTTTACTCTTAATTCGACCTTGTATAGTCCAAATGACCGACTTCACAATCCCCTTCACTGCTACACCACGATCGCTTGAGACCCCCATTACGGCGGTGCCCAAAATTGGGGATTGTAATAAGCGCCAAGCACCTTGTTTATGGAGCTTGAGGGTTCTCCGGGTCTACACGGTGTGTCCGTCGGTAGAGATCCCTATCAGGTGCAGTTCGCTCCTCTACTGAATGAAATCCCGTGATTTCGGACTCACCGAAAGCTGTATGTATGGGAACCGGGTCAAGACGGGATGAAGGCACGTTTGGGCTTAGACTGCAGGCGGCCTCTTGGCTAAGCTGTCACCGTAGGAAGAGGTGTCTGCCAAGCCATGGAGTGGCACTGTGCCTCCGGGCGGCCGTTCTGGCTTTGGTAGAGTGCCGAAGATGTTGTCGGGTCACAAAAGGCGGGGCGGCGATTTATCGTCCCAGTCCCTCATTGTTCGGGGTCTGGAATGAAGTGTGGGGGCCCTAATTTCTTAAATTACCCTGTGTCTAGCCCGGTAATTATGGGTGGGGATTTATGAGGTGGGATTTATGGGTGTGGGATTTATACCACCACGGAATCGTGCATGTATATTCCCTCTTGTTGCCTTGCGAGCGCGACGGAGAAAAGCGGACGCACCGGAGGAGATTTAGACGTCGCTTAGCTTTGCCTAATTTCGCGACCCTCCCCCCGCTCTCTTTCTCTCTATCCCCCCTCCCTCCCTCACTCCCTCTCTCTCTCTCTCTCTCTCTCTCTCTCTCTCTCTCTCTCTCTCTCTCTCTCTCTCTCTCTCTCTCTCTCTCTCTCTCTCTCTCTCTCTCTCTCTCTCTCTCTCTCTCTCTCTCTCTCTTTCTCTCTCTCTCCCTCTCTCTCTCGCTCTTCTTCCTCTCAAATTCTTGGGGAAGTAGAACAGCGTTTTATACATTCACGATACCAAGTGTTGTCAATATTTTCCGAAAAGTTTAGTCCAAATATGCAAAGCTTGTGAGCATTATACGGAACATTTTCAGAATAGTGATAACACTTACTGAGCGATGTCATGTGTTGTCACAACTTTTGGAAACAGTTTGGTCGAGAGAGACGATTCTTGAATATCAAATACGACTTGTTCTGGAAACAGTGACAACACTTACTGAGCGATGCCATGTGTTGTCACAACTTTTGGAAACAGTTTGGTCGAGAGATACGATTCTTGAATATCAACTACGACTTGTTCTGGAAACAGTGACAACACTTTTTAGGGGGGGTGTCATGCGTTGTCGTAGCTCGCACGAAGTTTGTCCACGAGAGACAATTCCTGGGCGTTGTGTCTTGAATATTCAGAGTACTTTGACAAGACTTTTTAGGCTGGCTTTCTTTGTTCAGCATCATGTACAAAAATTCCCCGAAAGTAGTGACAAAGGTATTGGGGCGATGTTTCGCAAGAGTAGACGAAGTTTGGCAGTAGGGAGAGGAAGAGGTGAAGGAATTGTGACTGAAAAGAGGAAAGGGGAGAGGAAAGGGTAGATAAGGGAAAGAGGTAGTGGGGAAAGAGCACGTGAAAGTATCTTACGACTAGTAACCAGTGTTACTACGAAGACGTGGAGTCTTAGAAGTGACAAAAGAAATAAACAAGGAGGGCAGCAGAATGGAGGGATAGGAGCTACAATAGTTCAACGCTCTCTTTTGATTGGGGCAAAAGGGAGAGAAAAGGACAATTGGAACAGGGAGAGAGGAGGGGGAGGAGGAGATGAGAAGGATGAAGATGTGATAAAGCGGAAAAAGGATACGAAGAGAAGAGTAAGGGAAAGGAATAGATGAAAAAGATTCCTTAAGTTTGATATTGTATTGAGGAGGTGTTGCCAAGGAAGTGCTGTGGAACGGAAGTGAACAAGATATTTTCTCCGTTGGTGGGAATTGCAAATGCCCGATGACTTTGATTTATCTAACCTTGTTCTGTTTCATTGTCGTCTATTCTGTCTTGTTTTGGTCTATTGCATATTCTATTATGTCCACATTCTATCTTAACTTGTTCCATTTTGTTCTTTTTTTTTGTCCCTAACTTTATATTCTTTATTTGGATTTTATCCTATTTCATTTTCCAGCATTGGATTAGGGCTTGCTACAGACCAAATGGTCTCGCTCACTGTATCCCAATCGACTGCAGTAAAGACCTCCACGACAAGACCTTGGAGGTTTCTGGCCAATATGCTCGAAGTGGTCTTCTTCGTCCTTGTTGTCTCTTCCCCCAACTTTTTCTCGTAAGGCCATTTCGTAATCCAAAACATCTTCGCCAAATCTTCGAATACAAACTTCGACAACGAGGGCGGGTTTGTCGCAATGCTCAGCTTCAGCCCCGACTTCGGCCTCGTCCAGGCTAAAATTCCGAAGAGGGAAAAATAATTAACATGAAGGAGGGAGCTTCACTTCGGGGATTATCTCGAGCGCCAACGAAAACGACAACGACGACGGCGACGACGACAACTAAACTAAAGACGACGACGAGGACAACGTCAACATGTTTAGAAAATCGGACTTATCTTTTCTGCACCAAACGCACAGCCTGTGTGGAAACACACTTACAAAACTCCATTTTGCCAACCATCAGCGCCACCTGCTAACCTGCTTTCCTGCCTGACAAGCGCACTAATACTGCTATAACAGTGGTGTCTGCCTACTTGCTGGCCTGCCAGCCTGTTTACCTATTTCGTCTTTTGGCCTGCCTATATTTCTGTATCGCTGACAGCCTTCCTGCGTGGCTACATTTTGCCTACCATTTGCCTGATAACCTACCTATTTGCCTGCCGGCCTGCTGGCCTTCCTCTTCCAATCCCTGCATGCTTCTTGATCTACCTGCCCGTCTCTTTGCCTCCCTGCTCGTTTTGCCACTCCAACGAATTATACAAGAACGGAAGAGAAGGAAGAGGAGAAGGAGAGGGAAAAGAAGGTGTAGGAGCAGATGGAGGAGGAGTAGGAGAATGTAGAGAAAGAACAGGAGAAAGGAGAAGGAACACATACATATATATACCAAAGGCTTTTTCCCACTTACACGGGGGTAGCCAGTAACACAAAGATGAAACACAAAAATTATAAAGAAGAAAAGGAGGACAGGAGGAGGAAGGAGAGGGAGCAGGAGGAGAAAGAAAGTGAAGTAGAGAAGAAAGAGGAGTAGGAAGAAGTGGCCCAGAACCCGTTGATTCCGGATCCTGTAGACGTACAGGTAAGTTGCAAGATGCGCCAACTACTAACTACCCTGGGACTACACGATTGCCGTGTTCAGTTGCGTGCGTGCGTGCGTACGCTGACATAAGCCTCCGCGGCCGCACGCAAACGCGTTGCTTAGGCGTCCACCTCTCCCACATGGTCACACGGTATTTTAAACCTTTAAGGGCATTCAAGATGACTTTCTCACGCTTAGGATTTGCGCTCTGATGCTTCGTGGTTTCATGCAACTTAGACGAACTTCTGGAGGCTTGGGAATTAATAATGTAATAGTTTATTCTTGCATGATCAAATATTTCTGTTGATGTGTGTGTGTGTGTGTGTGTGTGTGTGTGTGTGTGTGTGTGTGTGTGTGTGTGTGTGTGTGTGTGTGTGTGTGTGTGTGTGTGTGTATGTGTGTATGTGTGTGCATGTGTGTGTGTGTGTGTGTGTGTGTATGTGTGTGTGTGTGTGTGTGTGTGTGTGTGTGTGTGTGTGTGTGTGTGTGTGTGTGTGTGTGTGTGTGTGTGTGTGTGTGTGTGTGTGTGTGTGTGTGTGTGTGTGTGTGTGTGTGTGTGTGTGTGTGTGTGTGTGTGTGTGTGTGTGTGTGTGTGTGTGTGTGTGTGTGTGTGTGTGTGTGTGTGTGTGTGTGTGTGTGTGTGTGTGTGTGTGTGTTTGCATATGTACACCAGTCCGCGCGTGCGTGCGTGTACGTATGCGTACGTGTATACATGCATGCGTGTATGTATTCATAATACCCAAATCCACGCAAGTTTCGCTGTTGTGTCAAAGACTTTCCAAGCTTTTTCCTTGTACGACTCTCCATTCGGTCTTCGGGAGGCAAGTCGGCGACCTCCTTCGGTGATCTAAGAACGCTCAGTCTGTCATACACAATACACGGATGAGCGACCCCCCTTCAGCACAAGACAGAGGAAGAGGAGGAGGGAAGGCGAGAGTATGAAATAGTTTTAGCAAAAAGAAAAAAAAATCGTGGCATTCGTGTCTCGAAAGCCCAGTGAAGAGACAAAGTGACGGCTTTTCTCACAGAGAAATAAGACAACAAGTTTGCTTACACGTAAGAGAAAAGTGACAGGTTCTAAGAGTTATATACAAAGGTCTTTCGGACAAAATACAGTCTTACACTGATGCGAACGCTCAGTGAGGAAAAGGAAGTCTCTCAATCTCTAAACACATCAAGTGGCAATTTCTTTCACACAGAAAGAAGCCAAAGAAGAGATAGTGAGAGACGACAATAAAGGGAGGAAGAGAAATAAGGATTATGAAAAATAGACAGAGATATCAGGATATGGAAGGGTAGAAGAATAGGAATAAGAGGAGGAAAGAGAAGGATAACAGGTATAAAGGAGGAAGGAAAATGGATAGGAAAAGGGAAGAGAACGGATAAAAGCAAAGAAGGAGAGGAAGTGGGAGGAGAAGAGAGGGTAAAGAGAAATGAAGGGGGGGGAAAGAGAGAACAGAACAGAAAAAATGAGGAAGGAAAGACAAAAGGAGAGGAGCAAGTGAGACGCGAAAGATAAAAAAGGAAGGAGGAGGAAACGACGAAATCACAAAACAACGAAAACGAAAATAGGCGAAAAGAGAGAGAGAAAGAGAGAGAGAGAGAGAGAGAGAGAGAGAGAGAGAGAGAGAGAGAGAGAGAGAGAGAGAGAGAGAGAGAGAGAGAGAGAGAGAGAGAGAGAGAGAGAAGAGAGAGGGGGGGAAGGTGGAAAATTGGGAGCCCCAGAACAAGCGGGAGGAAAAAAAGAGGAGGAGAACGAAGAAAGAAAAGGAGGAGGGGGAGGAGGAGGAGGAGGACAAGGGAGGTCGTCGAGAAGAAGGGTGAGTGAATGTAACTGGAATCAATAAAAGAGGAGGAGAACGGCGAGTGAAAAGAATCTCCACCACCAAGGAGGCGCTTTCCCCCAAAAATCCCTCCACTTCGAGAGGGAAGGAAGAAAGGAGGGAAGAAAAAGAAGAGGAACAAAAAGAACAAAAAACAAGAACAAGAACAAGAAAGAGAGAGAAAGAGAGAAAGAGTGAGAGAGAGAGAGAGAGATGGGGGTAGAGAGAGTGGACAGAGAGAGAGAGAGAGAGAGTGGACAGAGAGAGAGAGAGAGAGAGAGAGAGAGAGAGAGAGAGAGAGAGAGAGAGAGAGAGAGAGAAAGGGGGAGATAGAGAGAATGTGAGAGGGAGGTAGAGAGAAAGAGAGAGGGGGAGAGCATTTTGTCAGCAATAATCAGTCCCTTAATCTATGAGAACAACATTGAAACAAGGGGATGAAGTCATAGAGGTAGTAAATGAAATATCTAAGGTAGGTAGCAGGAGCGAGGAAGAATACAAGTTAAGATCGATCAGCAGCATTCTTTCTTCGTGAAAATTAATCTCTGAGTGGTGACTTTGGTCCGTGGGGATCTCCCTCAGGTCTCTCAAATATTTCGACTGCACGAAACAAACATGAGGTCAATACTCCATATGGGGAGGGGGGGAGAGGGAGAGGGGGAGGGAGAGGGGGAGGAAGAGGGAGAGAAGTAGAGGGAGAGGGAGATGGAGGGAGAGGGTGAGGGAGAGGGAGTGGGAGAGAGAGAAGGAGAGGGAGAGAGAGATGGAGGGAGAAGGGGAGGGAGAGAAGGAGATGGAGAGGGAAAGTAAGAAGTGGGAGAGGGTGAGGGATAAGAAGAGGGAGAGGGAGAAAAAAAAGGGAGAGGGAGAAGGAGATGGAGAAGGATAAAAATATATGTATATATATATACATATATATATATATATATATATATATATATAAATATATATATATACATATATATATATATATAAATATATATATATACATATATATATATATGTATGCATACATACATACATATATATATAGAGAGAGAGAGAGAGACAGACAGATAGACAGACAGACAGACGGAGAGAGAGACGCCATAAAACGGTAACCCCCGAACAGACGGAATAGTACGAAAGCCGAAAAGGAAGAGGACGTCCCCGAAGAAGAAGCGGAGACAAAGCTCCCGAAGAAGCTCAGCCTCTGATCCCCAAAGAAGCTCTCCTGATACCCTCCACCACCACCACCAACGTCGGAGATCCTTTGACACACGCACATCCTCCTCAAAATAGCTCCTCCTTCTTCCCCGAATTAGCTCCGCTTACCCAAGACAAGCTCACCGGTCCCTCGAAATGAGTTCCTCTGACACTGGAATAACTTCTGTCGACTAAAAGAAGTTTCTTTTGGTCTCCGAAGTAGGCTTCCTATCTCATCAAAGAAGCTTCTTTGACTCAGAATCCTCAAAGGAGTTCCTCTGACTCTCTGGAATAGGTCCTCCCACTGACCGGAAACCTAATCTGACTCTGGAGAAGCTCTCTCTCTCCCCGAAGAAACTCCTTTGACACACACAAAAAATCCTTCGAACTCCGAAGAAGCTCCTGTGATCCCTATCCCACGAAGCTCCTCTGACAACGGAAGAAGCTCCTGAAGTTTCTCTTAACTTCTTAGCTACGCAGAAGAAAAAAGACAAAGAAAGATGAGGATGGACCTAACAGAGGGCATGCACTCTAGAATGAAACTCAAGAAATTAGTATCAAGAATAAACTGAAGACAATTTAAGTCAAAGACGTAGGTTACCTTAAGTAATTGGCTTGGCTAATCGTGTGACACTCTACGGATTCTAATGTTCATTTTTGAGTGACCATACAAGGCATTTTGGATGACATTTATAACAATAAAGTGTCTCCTGGCGTAAGTATCTTACCTCAGGACTGAAGGCATAGATATAATACAAATGAATACCTTCAGTCCAAGGATATATGAGGACTTTAATCAAGCAAAAGAAGGACAATTCCATTCAGTTCCGGATTTACCCTCGAGTTAAGAAACTCAAACAGAAGATAAAATCAAACAGCAGGCGACACATAGAATAACCAATCAGAAGACAACTTCCAAATACTTTAAAAGACGAGAAACAAGATGATACTGGAATGAACTGACAAGGAAAACAAGGGAAACTACGAGGTAACTTGGGAAAAGACATGGTCGAGAAATGGTAAAATGTCAAGGTGACAGGATGCAATAAGACTGGTGTTATGTAAGAAACAAGACAGAATTTCACTTCACTTGAAAGAATACTGCCTCATCTCCTCACGGCTGCTGGCCTCGTACCGTGAGCTCGCTCGCCCCTGCCCAGGATGTGCAGCTCTCTCTCACTTAAGCTGCTTACAGACGAACCACGTGGATACGCCACTCACGGGTACCCATGTCAAACTTTCTTTTTTTCTAATTTGTTTATTTAACAATTTATTTATACATATACTTATTTATTTATTTATTCATATGCTCAATTATTTTTTTACATATATCTGCTTAATTATTTATTTATTTGTTTAATTTCTATTTCTTTATTTGTTAATTCTATTAATTTATTCATTTATTTATCTACCTATTTAACTAGTTACCTATCTATTCATTTATCTATTTATGGTAATACGGCTGAGTCACTTGACGTGAATAATGGTCCCGATGTGACTTAAACTTTCTTAGTAAACACGGCGAGGTAAATATGAAAATCAGTCTTTGATTAAAAATTTCTTTAAACATGTGATCCACTTCGCACTGTGACCAAAATAATATTTGTTATATTTATCAGTTACAATCCTGAATATCACATGAATGAAAAATTCATAATTTGACCTTTAGTGACGTCGAAATGTCAATCTCAAAGTTGACAGACGTTCACAGGACCTAATCAACGGTTGCTGATATATCATTAGCGTATAGGAACCTGATTATGGTATATATTTCATACATTATATATATATATATATATATATATATATATATATATATATAATATATATATATATATATATAGCAATGATATAGAGATATTAAATGAAAAATGATCTCTAAAGGTGAAACCCACCGTCACAGATTTTCAAAGTCCTAAGACTCGTCAACGCTTTCTAAAGAATAACTGCTGCTGCCAGTAGAGGTCTCTGACAACATTTGTTTTTAAAAGTGTGTTCTCACACAGGGTTCGGTGCCACGCGTCTGCGGCATCAAGACGTTGATTCCCACCTCTGGTGACGTCATTTCGGAGCTTGAAGCTTCCACACAGTTGTCGTTCCAGCGTCACACGACCAGACTAAACCGCTGCTTGCCAATCGCTCACTGGGACATGCTTTGCACTGTAGCTGGTGTTGTGTTGCTTTTTCATAAACATCACCATAATAGAACAACAAACTTAGATTACCGAAGGGAAATGAGTACAACGACAAACTACCAAGGAGGTCATGAGAGAATTGACTAAATATAATTTTGCACTGGCGCTTCTATGCATCAAAAATCTTCCTTCTGACCGTTGATAGGAGCCACCGCAAAAAGCAGGGGGGGGGGGATCCCTCTTACCAAGTGTTCTCTCAATAACAGTTTCGACCCACCTCCTACAAGCCAAAATTATCCTCTTCTCTCTCTCTCTCTCTCTCTCTCTCTCTCTCTATCTCTATCTATCTATCTATCTATCTACCTATCTATCTACCTATCTATATCTCTCTCTCACTCTGTTCATTTCGCTTTGTTCATGGTCAATATTATTCAGACCTCATTATTTGTGGACCTCACCCTTTTAGCAGAGATTACAACATAAGAATCACTGATTTTTTTTTTTTTATAAAAAAAACACCCCAAGAGAAATGGTGTGTGTGTGTGTGTGTGTGTGTGTGTGTGTGTGTGTGTGTGTGTGTGTGTGTGTGTGTGTGTGTGTGTGTGTGTGTGTGTGTGTGTGTGTGTGTGTGTGCGTGTGTGTGTGTGTGTGTGCGTGTGTGTGTGTGCGTATGTGTGTGTGTGTGTGTGTGTGTGTGTGTGTGTGTGTGTGTGTGTGTGTGTGTGTGTGTGTGTGTGTGTGTGTGTGTGTGTGTGTGTGTGTGTGTGTGTGTGTGTGTGTGTGTGTGTGTGTGTGTGTGTGTTCGTGTGCGCGTTCCTCCTCTAATCCTTGTCCTGTCACCTATACCCAGAAAAAGAAATCCGGTCGACAAGATAGCCTCTGACAAGTGAGGAAGATTTTTTCTTCTTGGAACGGCAGCAAACACAACACAAGAGGCGGCGACACGGCTGAGACGCCAGCAGTCGCGTCGTGCTGTCTTTCACCCCTTGGTCATGTTGATGTCCTTCATAAATTTCGATCTGCAGTCTCAGCCAGAGGTATCATCGGACCATTCTTCATCGAGGAATCTGGCGCGATAGTGACAGTCACCGTGGAGCGGTATGTTGAGGTCCTCAAAACCTTCAAGAGTGAGCTGAGGATCCTGTACCCGTCGCTTATAGTAAAATTCTGGTTCCAGCAAGATGGAGCAAGCTCTCACATCTCAAACCTACCCCGAGATTGGCTGAAAGAGAACTTTGGTGTCTGTGTGATCAGTCTCAAGACTGATTTTGAGTAAGCACCTCACAGCCCAGACCTTAGTCTTCCAGATTTCTTTCTCTGGGAGACCCAGGATTATCACTGAACTCAAGGAAGCCGTCAGGGAGGAGATGAGCGCCATTCCTCGGTCGGTTTGTCAGGACGTCATTGGACAACTTTGTGCTGCACCTCAAGAAAGGCAAATAGATAAATGAAAGTCATCGCGAGTACATGCTCTAGAATAAAGAAGAAAAGTCCAAAGACTCTCATGTTTTGATATGATCTTTTAAACACAATAAACTAGTTATCATTAACGTTCCAATCATCTTTAGCCTGAAAAACAGAACAAATAGCAGTAATCAAGAAAAGATAATCAATGACAGAGAGAGAGAGAGACAGATAGAGAGAGAGAGAGAGAAAGAGAGAGAAAGAGAGACAGATAGAGAGAGAGAGAGAGAAAGAGAGAGAAAGAGAGAGAAAGTGGACTGTTTAAATCAGAGATCTGACAATAAACAAAGGAAGGAAAACGACGAGAGGGAGTGAGGGAGTGAGGGAGGGATAACACCAAAGGGGAGAGATGTGGGAGGGAGGGAGGGGGTGGTAAGGACTAGGGGGGGAGAGAATATAGGAAAGAGAGAGAGTGCCTGGGAGGAATAAATTGCCAAGTGTGGGGATTTGGGGGGAAGCAGTTTGGGAGGAGAAATAACTAGGAGGGAAGAAAATGAGCAATACAATGAGAGGAGAAGAAACAGTAATTCAAGAAATTTCAGCCTCCAAATTCCTCTTCCTCTCTCTCTCTCTCTCTCTCTCTCTCTTTCTTATCTTCCTTTTCCTGCTCCTCCTCCCTTCCGGTTTTTTTTTTCTACCCCTCTACTTCTTTCTCTATCTTTAACTCTCATTTTCCTCCCGTTCCTCTTCTCTTCCTCTTATTCTTTTCCTCCTCATTTATTCCTTTCCTCTTCCTTCTCCTCGTTTAGATTCCTTCTTCACAGCTCATATTCCCCTCTACCCTCCTCTTTTCACTTCAGTCTCTTGAATTAAATTTCACACTCTTCGCTTCTTACTCCACCTCCCTCTTCCCTTGCCTGCTCGTCTGCGCTTTTTGAGAGGAAAGTTACAGTTGTATAGTATCAAGGAAGAGGTCCTGGCCAATGCATTGCAAGACCGGATCCCAAACGTTCTGTCCCAAAGACTGACCATCCGGTCGACAGTAAGAATATCTGTAAAAGTCGTCAATATCACAAAACACTATTACGGTGACGTTATTCAGCCGAGTAAAATCGTCTGTTGTCATTATGTATATTGAGTACCGGGACGACGATGACGACAGCAGAACCGGATGTGACGTCATGTCGGCGTGACTTGGCTTATCGACAAATCACCAGACGCCATCTGGTGGAACGGAACACGGGGATCCTCTCACCTCCATAGCGATATTATCATTCCCCAGTTGAATAAAATCACCTGGCGACATACGGAAACAATACATGATGTAAATGCAACAATTAAACTTTTAGCTGATCGATTTCTTTCTCTCGAATTGATAGAATGGTATATTCAATATTATTGTACAATGTAACTTTTACAGTAAAACTGGGTTTTCTTTATGTGAATAAAATATCCTATTTGTGGCCAGAGATAGATATAGAGCATAATATTGATGCCACACAGAAAAGGTTGATCGAATCGGTGATGAATGAAATAAGTAAGCAGCAGCGAGATGCAAATGTATTTGGAAACTACCACCTGTAGTTGTCATTTCCGTGTACATTATTGTGCCAACAGGCAGAAATTTTGATCCAGGTAAGAGAAAATTACCATTCTTAAAAGAACTGTCAATCTTTATCAACCCTTTCTGACGCACTTGTTTTCACTCAACTCTGTATGTCGCTGGCTGAGCCTATTCCAAGACGCGATATGCAGACTCTGTCATTACTGCCGTCAGGCGATTCTCTTCCTCTTGAAATGCGTCACCGTAATTAAGGGGTCACATTTTCTTCAATTCGGTGACTCACCCCCAACACCCCCCTCTGACTAATTATTCTGCTAAGAGGGGAGGAGGGGGGGGAAGAGGGGGGGAAAGGCGAATCTGCACAAGGTGTTAACCAGCTGTGCAGCCAACGCGAGAAAGGCAGACAGGTCGCGTGCAGCTGGAAGTCGGGCCGAGTGCATTTGAGCAGCCTCAGCTGCACAAGACCACAGCTGCAGGAGAGTGACGTCTCGGGGTTGACGCTGCGGCCGTCATAGGACAAACAAGTGGAGGATGAGATCAGCATGATGCCGAGCTAGCGCAGCATGATAGCGCGTGTTCAGCACAACGGCGTCATGATAGTGATTACGTGCAGCATGATAGCGGGTGTTCAGCACGACGTCATCATGATAGTGATTATGTACAGTATGATAGCTGGTGTTCAACACGATGGTATTATGATAGTGATTATGGGCAGCATGATAAGCAGCCTTAGATAAAAGGAGAGTACGGAGCTGAATAGCAGCAACGTGAGAAACAGCTGTTCTGTCCAGCGAGAGGATGACGAGGGAGGGAGAAAGGAAGAGTGGGAAAGAAAGGAAGAGGGAAAGAAAGGGAAGAGGGAGAAATAGGAAGAAGGGGAGAGAGATCAAATGAGAGGGACAAAGAGAGGAAGAAAGGGAGACAAAAGAGAGAAGAAGACATGGAGTGAGGGACGGGGAGAGAAAAGGAAGAGGGGAAGAAAGGAAGAAGGGAAATAGGAAGAGAGGGAGAGAGATAAAATGAGAGGGACAAAGAGAGGAAGAAAGGGAGACAAAAGAGAGAAGAAGACATGGAGTTAGGGACAGGGAAAGAAAGGAAGAGGGGAAGAAGGGAAAAGGGAGAAATAGGAAGAGGGGGAGTGAGATAAAATGAGAGAGACAAAGAGAGGAAGAGGGAAAGGAAGGGAAGAGGGAGAAATAGGAAGAGGGGGAGAGAGATAAAATGAGGGGGACAAAGAAAGGAAGAGGGGAAGAAAGGGAAGAGGGGGAAATAGGAAGAAGGGAAAAGAGATCAAATGAGAAGAATACAGAGAGGAAGAAAGGGAGAGGGACGGGGAGAGAAAAGGAAGAAAAGAGGAGAGAGATGGAAAGAGGGGTCACAGCAAGAGGGAGGACGGGAGGTGAAAAAGCGAAGGAGGGAGGGAACGTGGGACATACGGATGGAAGGAGTGAAGGTGGGAGGAAGGAGTGAAGGTGGGAGGGAAGGAGTGAAGGTGGGAGGAAGGAGTGAGAGTGAAGGTGGGAGGGAAGGAATGAAGGTGGGAGGGGGTGAGGGAGGGACGTCGCAATCGAGTGCGCCAGCATAACAACCTGAATAGAGAGAAACTTATATCAATACTCTGAGAGAGAGAGAGAGAGAGAGAGAGAGAGAGAGAGAGAGAGAGAGAGAGAGAGAGAGAGAGAGAGAGAGAGAGAGAGAGAGAGAGAGAAACTGCCACTTTTCGATGCCATTAATCCCCTTCAATAAAGGAAAGGGGGGCGGGGGGGGATATGCCCTTTTGGCAGAATCTGTACTCCCCAGCGGCAGGCAATTCCATTCGGCTGAGGGCCTTTCGCTGCACCAAGAACTGACTCAGTTCGAATGAACGAAGTCACACAAAGTTAGCATGAAATGATTCAAGTGACGAAAAGGTTAAGGAGCAATGATCAGGTATGCATGGGAGCATGATAGCATTATGCAGCATGTTAGACTGAATGTGTGAGAACCTCACGGAATTACAATGCATTATGACAGAAAAGCAGCACACCTAAATGAAGAGGGAAATGTGTAAGTAGAGTGTCAGCATGAAAGCATGACAGCATAAAAGTATGGCAGCATAATGATTGAAGGAGCCGTGGGTGGAAGAGAAAGGGAAGTATGGGCACGACGACACATCATAAGGGAGCATGGAAGCATAAATCAAGGGAGCATAACAGCATGGACGCCTAAAAACAAGGCACGATAACAGCATTGGCAGCATAAAATAAGGGCATCTCAGAGGTGCGTGTGTGGGTGGGGGAAGATAATCTTTTAACATTACATCATAAAAGTATGACAGCATGGCAGCACGGCAGCATGGCCGTGCTGTAGACATGAAGACGTAGTCAGTCGGAGGAGCAAACACGGGAAACTCGAGAGCTGTTTGTCGGCGCCTGTTTTGTCCGTCTTGTGGCGAGGAGCGGGGAAGGAGGAGGAGGAGGAGGAGGAGGAGGAGGAGGAGGACGAGAAGAAGGAGAAGGAGGAGGAAGATGAGGAGGAGAAGGAGGTGGAGGAGGAGGAGGACGAGAAGAAGGAGGAGGAGGAGGAAGATGAGGAGGAGAAGGAGGAGGAGGAGGAGGAGGAGGAGAGGGGAAGGAAGTGCAACAGAGTAAAGAGAGAAGAAGGAGATGGGGGAGAGGGGAATGTACTACGACTAAGGAGGAGTAGGATAGGAAAAGTTGAAATGGAGTGAAGGGAGTAAGTTGAAGAGAGAGTAGGGAAAGGGATGGAAGGGAAGGGAAGAAGCTACGAATGGACAAGAGTAGAGGGTGAGGACAGAACAGTAGAAGAGGAGGGGAGAAGAGGACCGAAATGAGAAGAGGGGAAGGGAAGGGAGGAGAGGGGAAGGGGGAAGGGAGGAGAATGGAAGGGGGAAGGGAATGGAGGGGATGGAAAGGCTAAAGGAAGTGGAGGGATGGGAGTGGATAGGTGAAGTGAGAAGAAGGAGAGGAGGAGGAGGAGGAGGAGGAGAGGGGAATATAAGGATACGGAAGTGAGGGGGGAAAAGATAAGATGAATGAGGGCAGAAGAGGGTTTAGGAGGGAAGGGAAACGGAATTCAGGGGAGGGAAGGGAGGGAAAGGATGGGGAAAGGACTGAAGTGGAGAGGAATAGAGGGAAATTAGAAAAAGGGAGAATGCGTGGTTAAGGGAAGGAAGAGAAGGAGAAGGGAGAGGAGGAAAATAAAAAAAGGAGAGGAGGAGGAGGAGGAGGAGGAGGTGTAGTAGAGGAGATGCAGAAATCCAGGCAGGAAGGCAAAGTGGAAGGCGTGGGGGGAGGGGGGAGGGGAAGGGGGGAGGGGGAGGAGTCAGGGAGAGGGGGGCAGGGGGAGAGGGGGGGGAAGGGTCGCTGAGTCCTCGCTGCTTCTGCTGCTCGCCCAGTGGGCACCACACGCACCACCTGAAGAGGCACAGATGGCGAAGCCTCTGCTGATCACTCATGGTCCACCACAACAACTGCTAACGCGCACATACGCGCGCGCGCACGCACGCTAGGTACGCACGCACGCACGCACATACAGATAATACCTGAATTTGCCTCACACATATAAAACACACTGTCTCTAGCTTCCCTCTCTCCTTCCTTCCTTCCTTCCTTCCTTCCTTCTTTCCTTCCTTCCTTCCTTCCTTCCTTCATTCATTCATTCATTCCTCCCTTCTCATTCTTCTCTCTCCCCATCTCTCTTGCTAACTCTCTCTCTCTCTTCTCTCTCTCTCTCTCTCTCTCTCTCTCTCTCTCTCTCTCTCTCTCTCTCTCTCTCTCTCTCTCTCTCTCTCTATCTATCTATCTATCTATCTATATATC
The DNA here is from genome assembly GCF_046742065.1 of Oratosquilla oratoria. NCBI lineage: Eukaryota > Metazoa > Arthropoda > Malacostraca > Stomatopoda > Squillidae > Oratosquilla > Oratosquilla oratoria. Next base: position 27,673,549 of record NC_134787.1, read on the forward strand.
TCTCTCTCTCTCTCTATCTATCTCTCTCTCTCTCTCTCTCTCTCTCTCTCTCTCTCTCTCTCTCTCTCTCTCTCTCTCTCTCTCTCTCTCTCTCTCTCTCTCTCTCTCTCTCTCTCTCTCTCTCTCTCTCTCTCTCTCTCTCTCTCTCTCTCTCTGATGCGCAATCCCATTACGTTGAAAGCAGCACCCCCACTTTCCTTCCTCCTCCAGCACCATCGTTACCTCCCACACCAGCTCCAGCCTGTGTAGGACGCCGTGGCAATGCCCTGCACCAGCCATTCACTGGAGGAAGGTCAAAATGTTCATCGCATCTCCTCCTCCTCCTCCTCATCGGCACTTCAGAATGATGTGAAACTTTACAGGTTTTATTCTGGTGAGCTCCATCAGGTTGAACTGAGCTGAAGGCGTTCCTCAGGCTTTGAGGTGCTAAAATAATCTCCATGAAATATTTCCTTGTTGTTGTTGTTGCTGTTTTTTTGCTTTTGTTTTTGGTAACTTCTATCGGGGTCTGCCACCCCCCATCCCTCAAAAAGTAATTTTGTTTATTAGAAATGTAGCTCCTCGACATGAAAAGACCAAAACAAACAAACAAACAAACACACACACACACACACACACACACACACACACACAAGCCATCCATGCCTGAATCACCTCTAAACAATAAACCACAGACCATACTCAGACTTCTCCTCATTCCGTCCTACGACTCCGATCACATCCTATGCTGGCGCAATATTTACCACAGTGTCCACATTTGTAGCGCACCTCGCCAGGTGCCCTACCAGGTGTTCTTCCAGGTGCCCTACCAGGTGTTCTTCCAGGTGCCCTTCGCGCGAGGTCACGTCGGTGACCCCAGTTAGGGTCACATGCGGCGCCCTCTGACCTAACGGGGGTTAACTGCTGCACCGAAAGAGCTTTGCCTCAATCGCCCCTTCTGTTGGACTCCCACCCCTCCTCCGCCCCTCCACTTTGATCTATCGTGTCGTCCTTTCATAATGCACACACGCACGCACGCACGCCCGTCCTTATGTATTCCCGTAGTGTTTACTCGTACAAGTACAAATATTCATGCATAAGCATGCTTGCAAACACACACACACATGGAGAGAGAGAGAGAGAGAGAGAGAGAGAGAGAGAGAGAGAGAGAGAGAGAGAGAGAGAGAGAGAGAGAGAGAGAATCACACACACAAGCGCAAACACACACATACACATTCACAGACACACACACACACACACACACACACATTCACAGACACACAAACACACACACACACATTCAGACACACACACACATTCACAGACACACAAACACACACATTCAGAGACACAGACACACATTCACAGACACACGAACACAAACACACACACATTCATAGACACACAAACACACACGCACATACACACGTACACACATTCACAGACACACACATGCACATATACATACGCACATGCACACACATACCACGCACACACACACATCTACATCTAGTTAAGATTAACTCCGATTTAAATGTAAGTATAGAAAAGATACTGTAAGAAAGAGGACGTTAAAACTCTGGTGCAGCACTCAGTTGTACGAACTCACACGCGCGTGCGCACGCACATATTTGTGGATAGTGCACATGCAATGGGCAAAACCAAAGATATGCAAACATATACACACATAGCGCTCTCATTCTTCTTAAGTACATGTATATCTGACCTTTATCTCCTTCTCCTCTTCCTCTTTTTCTAGCTTTCCTCCTCTTACTACTTCTCCTCCTCCTCTTCCTCTTTTTCTGGCCTTCCTTCTCCTACCTCTTCTCTTTCTCCTCCTCCTCCTCCTCCATCCTCCTCCTCTTCCTCTTTTTCTGGCCTTCCTCCTTCTCCTCCTCTTCCTTTTTCTCTTTTTTCTGGCCTTCCTCCTCCTCCCCCTCCTCCTCCTCCATACTAAGTCCTTCTTCTTCGGACATCTTTCTCCTCATCTCCCTCTTCCTCCTCCTCCTCCATCCTTTTTTTTTTCTCCATCCTCCATTATCCCTCCCTCCTCATCCTCATCCTCACTGTCACTCTGAGTGCCTGGCCTCGACTTGTTAGGCGGACTTTTTATGCCCAATTCCTAGGCATCCAACTCCCCTTAACGCTTGCATACATATACACACTCACATACACACGCACACACACACACATACACACACACACACACACACACACACACACACACACACACACACACACACACACACACACACACACACACACACACACACACACACACACACACACACACACACACACACACACACACACACACACATTCGTGGCGCAATTGGTTGAGTTTCCGTCTGCCACTATGGAGGTCCGGGTTTGAATACTGCCCAGGGCTGAAATGATTTTAGTATCGCTGCGCTGCGGGTCGTTACTTCAACTTTTATGGGCGGGGAGTTGGAGGTGTGTGTGCGTGTAAGGTCACAGCATTACCCATAGATCGGTCATATATGATCTTTGAGCTCTCTTCCGAGAAGAAAACAGCTGTCGATCACGAGTCCAATACGTGATCCAAGACCATGCACACACATATACATACATACACACACCTAAACGCGCGCGCAACCTTCTTCACACACAAGTACTTATGTACACACACACTTACACGAGCGCGTATACATCCAAAGACCCACACATACACAAACACGTACACACACACACACACACACACACACACACACACACACACACACACGCACGCACACATACACACACACAAAAACACACACAAACAAACAAACAAGCGCGTATGTACACACGCATCTACACTTACGCAACGCACTTAGTTCCAAATACATTTATGGTTCTATCCTAAACTCCAGACCAACTCAACAAACTTTTTTTTTCTTCAGCAACCTTGCAACCCAGCAAAACCACTTCACCCACTTTGTCCTCCCCCACGATTCCATTCCAAGTCACCCAGCTCTCTACCTCACCCACATCTCCGACCACTGTACCTAAGTGTGTCCCAATAAAGACTGCTACCCTATGCTTGGTCTCACTTGGGCCTGCCCCTTTTCCAAACGCTCTAGCCTTACGTTTGTAGTATCACCCAGAGCGTTATCTCAACTCCACCCGTTTTCTATCTAAACATTCTACCCAACCATGGCCCCATAAAAATATCATCCTACACTAGGTTTCACGACCACCCATCTCCTTTTCAAATGCTATACCTGGATTTGTCCCTTATTATGTTGTCACCCTACTCCCGAGTGGGCCCCAAATTCACCTTCTACACAAATACATTTTCCTAATGCGTCACGAATACTAATGTCACCCTACGCTCGACGTAGCCTCCATCCAAACGCTCTACCTTGTCGTGTCGTCTTCGTCAAGAGGCACCGCCGCCTGCACAGGGGCGCGGAAAACGCGCCAAGTTTTATTGTCGGGTTGGATGCGAACAGGTGTTTCTTTCTCGGCCCCCCAAACTTTTGTTGTGTTAAATTTACATATCTTTCAGATGTCGCGGCAAAAGCAGAGAAAACTTATGGCCACTGAATTTCGTATTAAGGAGAGGCAAGGAACATGGGTCCAAGTTCAGAAAGAGCTCTTTTGCTCGAGATTTTATGCAAAAGCCGCCGCCTGGGGGGACGGGGGAAACAAATGCAACTTTCGTAAACCACTTAAACAAGGGCCCAAATCTACACAAGCTCACGCTTTTATCTATAAATGTATGGCAAATATATATATATATATATATAGTATATAAATATATATATATATATATATATATATATATATATATACAAGAAGTATTAAAATCGACAGCATTCTGACAGTTAATAATCTTATTTGTATTTTCAATATTTCTAACAAGAATCCGGTCATTCCGGGGGTGAGTAAAGACACGTTCACCAAAAGCATCTATTTTAATATTCAACGTTTCGTCTACATAGAGACATCTTCAGAAAAAAATCTGGAAAATACAAAAATCCACATGTACAAGTATGAACACAAAAATGAAAGCGGTTTAATTGATGTAACTTAACTGTGGAGGAGTATTCGTACTTACAAAACTCAAGAATTGACGCTCGAGTGTATTCGAGCACGATTTATATTGTGGACGGGATCTGATGCTTAGACTTGGGCCTAACTGTCCTCTGGAGGGTGGGGGAGTGTGAGAGTAGATGAGGTAGCGTCTGAGGGGGGGTAGAGGGGTTGAATAAAAAAAGAGAAGAGAGCTGGCTCACCTAACGAGGTAGTGTCGATGAGATGGGATCAGAGGGGGTGGAGGGGGAGGGGCGTGCACGAGACAGAAATTTGTCTTTGAACAAACCAATGCTTTAAACACATGTTTGATTGAATATTGATAATAGGACTTTTTTTTACGTACATAACTTCTAAAGGTTTAATTTTGCGTGGGTCTTCACTGCCAGCAATAATTTTTCTGCCCTTAATCAAGCTCTACCGGATGGCAACTTGATGATGGTAATTTTGCATGTGTTGTTTGATAGCCCCATTTTGCAAGTGCATGGAAATTCGCCTACCAAGACTGCACCTGGTATGTCCAATGTAGTTACGAGGTGCACAGTCCTCGAAATAACACTTAAACTAGTACATTACATTAGTTTTAGAGGTATCGCCAGCATAGCACATGATTTTTCATTGCCATAGAGCTCATTTTTGGGTCAAAATACTACATCACCAAGCGGATTTGTTTTACTTTAGTGGTGGGATGGCAGTTCTTATTAATGATAACTTTTATTACTTTTTCGTTTTTTATATGCCTCTGTGAAGATGTTCTGGTATTAGATGTTAATGTACTGAGGCTTGGGAGATTTTGTGGAAGAAAGATGATCATATAACAATTTATCACACACTAGGAGACGGGGAAATGGGGACTCATGTCACATGACCTTGATGAGGTCGGGTCAAAGGTCGACATTTAATGAGGTCAGGTCAGATCGCGTTTGAAATTGATTTATTGGCTGCCATCCAAGTGATGCAGTCTAGGGACCATTGACCTTTAGAGGTACTGAACAGGAGGTGTTAGAACTGTTTATTTTGCTATGAAACAGGACAAAAGTTATGTTCTAGATACTGTTGAATTTAACAAATTTATGGCGGGTAATGATCATGATAAAGACTCACACTGTTTAAAAGGTGTCTTTTTCCGGGGAATTATGGACTATTTCAAAGAAGAATATGGTTTACCTAAGCATTACAAACAAACAGTTAATCATCTTAGAAATCGCAAAAAAAAACATCATCACAAGAGTTGATAAAGGGGGATGATAGTTGTTTTTAACCAAAAAGATCACAAAACCAAAGTTCTTGATATGTTAGGTGACAGGGAAACTTACGAATATCTTATCAAAACAACCCCTTAAATATACAGCCACAGAATTAAATAAGGAATACGTAAAATAGGAGGAAATGATTTATTTAGTAACCCATGAGCCATTAACCCTCAATCAGCCAATGTTTATGATTTTCCAAAAAATTTATAAAGAAAGCACCCAACTTGAACCAATCATCTCTGATCGAAATTCTTGTACCAATGAGGTATTTAAATGGCTCACAGAAATATTGTCAACATTTGTAGGAAGCTTCTCTAATTCTCATATAAAACACTCTGAAGATTTTGTGAGCAAAATTAAGACAAAATATACCCAAAAACAGCAAATTATTAAGCCTCGATATAGTTTCCTTGTTTGCTAATGTTAACATAGACGAGGCTTTAAGATTCTTGGAAATCAAACAGCATTAACATCAGCATCAACTTTCAATTTCCGTTTCAGAAATTATTAGTCTGAAAAATTTTATGTATTAGCACCAATGTTTTTTCCTTCAAAGATTCTTATGTTAGATAAAGATATGGATGCAGTATGGGTTCCAATCTTTCTCCGGTGCTCGCAAACTTGTATGTGGAGAATTTTGAATATGTACTATTACCTAAAATTGTCCCTTTAGCACTGAGGCTAATTCTAATGAATATTTTGATAGTTCTATAAAAGGTAGAATTATATCTAACAGGTCTGACACGCAAGTGATGAGATCCAAACGTCCATTAATATTCATCAGGATGTCGAAGTCAAAATACTTAATTTCAACCATCTCCAGCCATTTCTCCTCAAGATCAACTTTTCATTTTTCGGTCAGTTTCCTTTCTTTACATTTAATTTATTTTCGTGTATATGGTCGAACAGCGTCTGCCAAGGTCCGGGGCACTGGGCTAAGACCTAATGGTTCTTGGCTGGATTTTCTCGCTCGCTCGGACACCACTTACAGTACGCGGTCAGAGTGGCCCATATCCGCTTTCTGGGCCCTTCTCAAAAGCGGTTTCGAAACGAATTAAATAAATTCTTCATATGTATTCAATATATATATATATATATATATATATATATATATATATATATATAATATATGACAAAATGTTGTGGCACATATGTAATTAATAATCACGAAGAACCCACAGTCGGATTGAAAAGGAAACTTTAGAAGAATGTGTAACTTCTATATTTCGGCTAATAGCTATAGCCCTCTTCAGGAAAGTGAAGAGAGCTATAGCTATTAGCCGAAATATAGAAGTTACACATTCTTTTAAAGTTTCCTTTTTATTCCGACTGTGGGTTCTTCGTGATTATATATAAATATATATATATATATATATATATATGATAATTATTATATATATAATAGTATATATATAATATATATAACGTTATAATTGTGGGCGCGAGAAATCTGATAATAACAAAACTGAGTTTGAACCACAATCAGCAATCCACTTCCCTCACACTTATTAACCTTTCTTTATGATGTTTCTTTCTTTCTCGAATTTTTTTATTCTTTCCGATAGCGAGAGGTCTTGTTTCGGGAGTCAAAGACACAAATCCACAATTCTTCCGATAATTTATTAAACGTTGCGGAAATACAAGGAGTTCTCCTCAGAATAGTATAAAAGGGAATTTACAGTACTTAACAACAGTTATCAGAATACACCCGATTTGACAGATTATACAACACGGGGAAAAAAACAAACATTAGGTTTCAAATATTGGGCAGCCAGAGAAACTCGGAGCCCCTGAATTTCAGGGGAAACGTTGTCGTCTGATAAGATGGCGACCCCCCCCGTCGCGAGGATGGGAGTGGGAGGGGAAGAATGGGAGGAGGAGAGGTTTGAGGGATCGGGAGATACGCTATTTACATCGGTGCCTTGGTGGACGGGAGTTTGTACAGGTGGACTGGCTGTAGTCATACTGGATTGTATAATTAATTTGGCTGTGAGAGAACCCGTTCTCTTTTACAGACAACGCAGCTTCCAACAATTTCTAAATCCTTTGTTTTATTGCCAGAGTGTTTAACTATCTTAAATCTGCTGACAATAGTCCTCCTCTAACCCAACCTCAGCTCACACTGGTGGTCTCTGAAGATGCGAGCATGCTTGTTTAATTTTCCCCTTGAATTGCAATATATAGGGACAAAAAAAATCGCTCTGCTGAGGTGACATGTTCGTTTTATGCGACCAATCTATGTAAGAATATTAAGAACTGTTGGGCCAGTCCCGATATCTGCAAAACGCATATTCATAATATAACATTGGACCTTTTTCCCACAAAATCCCAACTAGTCCAACATTGGAGACGCTCCCTAAGATTCAAGGTTTCTACTAGTTCCCTAGGGGTGCACAATATTGAAACCTGTTTCTATCCTATGCTTACAACTTTTTAATGGTTGTTTGTTGTGTTGTCAATTGTAACTGTGTAAGGGACTGTAATTCATTTATTACTGTTGACTGGAGGAAGACCTCCTTGAGTATTCTAGCAAACGTTAAATTTAAAGATGGAAGAATTTGGGATGTCTTGCGGTCTTTTTGGCCCATCACATCCCTCTCCTATCCCTCCTCCCCGAAGCAAGAGCCTACTATCAGAAAATTTTAAAAAATCATCAATAAAGAAGATTAGGGATAATGGTGGAGTAATGCGGCTGTGTGGTTACAACTTACTCGGGTTTCGGTGGGGGGGTGTTGTGTTGTCGAGTGATGTGGTGGTATATGATATATATAAAATCTAATATATACTATATTATTATAATAGTATATATATAATAAATATAAGTCATATATATACATATTACCTTATATATACATATATAATACATATAGTATTTACAGTATATATAAGATACGATATATATATTATATAGTAGTACATATATGTGTGTGTGTAGTGTGTTTGTGTGGTGTTTGTGTGTTTGTGTGTGTGTGTGTGATGTGTGTGTGTGTGTGTGTGTGTGTGTGTGATGTGTGTGTGTGTGTGTGTGTGTGTGTGTGTGTTGTGTGTTGTGTGTGTCGTGGTGTGTGTGTGTGTGTGTGTGTGTGTGAGAGTGTGTGTGTGTGTGGTACATACATATAAACACGAGGATGAGGAGGCGGAAAGGAAAAAAAGCTGAGGTGGGTGTAAAGGGGAGATTGAGGAAGAACAAGGGAAGGGCAAAGAGTGTGAGAAAAAGAAGGCGGGAGGGGGCGAGAGGAGGGAAGACGAAGGAGGAGGGGGGAAGGAGGAGAATGCAGGAGGAGGAGGAGGAGGAGGGAGTAGGATGGAGAACGGCTGTGGAGGAGAAGAAGAAGGAGTTGTGGAGAAGGAAGAGGAAAAGGAGGAGGTTGAGGAGGGCGGGGAGAGAGAGGAAAAAAAATGTGGAGGAGGAGGAAAAGAGAACAGTAAATGGAGGAGTAGGGAGGAGCAGAACTAGATAGAAAAAGTAATGAGAGATGGCGAGGAAGGAAAGAGACCAAATGAAGGTAAATAAGGTACGGAATGATGAGTAGGAAAGATGGATGAAGACGATGAAGAGGAGGAGGAGGAGGAGGAGGAGGAAAGTAAAGGTGGAGAGTTAGAAGGTAATAAGAGAGGGGCAGGAGGAAGGACGAGGAGGAGGAATGAGAGAGACGAAGGAAAAGAGAGCGGGTAAATGAGAAAGGGTAAGGGAGGGCAAAGGAAGTGAGAAAGACCGAGGAATAGACAAATAAGGGTTAACGGAAGAGGAAAACGGGGGAGGACGAGGAGGAATAGGAGGAGAAGGGAGGCCGTAGGAGGTGAGGAGGAGGTAATATGATTAGAGAGTAAAGTGGTTCGAGGAGGAGGAAGGAGGAGGAGGAGAAGGAGAAAGGAGGAGAAGGGGGTGTAGCAGAAGGAGGAGGAGGAG
>NC_134787.1:27693228-27695728 GCF_046742065.1 Oratosquilla oratoria
TCTAATGATAAAATAATGCTGTGTGAATCTGGTCCATAGGGGTGAAGCCCTCATAAGTATCGACTGCACATAACTCGAGTAGTTATTGCCTTATACGTGGGGTGGGGTGACAACAGTAGTGAAAGTGTAATAGAGTTATAACCTGTTTACTAATAGTATGTGTTTCTTTACCTAATCCTATCAGTGCAAAAGTATTTGTAGTTAATAAATTGAGCTTAAATTCACCATTGGAAGTGGCGGAGATTGAAATGAAAGGGGAAAGAATGTCGTGTGTTTTGTCCAGCTTGGCAAGAAGGTTCTCGAATTCAGAGTACGACACCGGAAGTTCTTATTTTATTTGAGCAAATGTTCGAATGGTATAATTTCGAGTGCCATTCTTCTTGTGAGGCGATAAAAAGATCACGTCTTTTATGTAAGTGTGTGTTTCATTGCATCGGGTATTACTGTGAAACGAGCCCTCTTTTACATATAGTCTCGACGTCTCGGGAATACGCCTGATGTATGCGAAGGCAATGCAGGGGGGCAGAATGTTCTTGACCAAACTTGTGACGTACTCTGCATCACAAAGTGCCCGAAGAAGGTTCCTGGTGACGGATCATGCTCCTTTGTTACTGTTGTGACGGTTCGGGACTAAAATGATTTTGGAACTTTGTACTTTGTCACGTGATGCCTTGGTGTTTAAATCACTTAGTAACCTCGTACTGTATAACCTTAGATAACAACTGTTTCTTTCTCTTTCCCTTGACAGAAGCCGGAGTAGCGGGAGGAGAGGAAGAGGAGGAGGAGGAGAAGAAGAAGTAGGAAAAGCAGAGGGAGCAGCAAAGAACAACATCGACAGGAAGAACAGCAGAAGCGACGCGCAATGTTCACAGAGTCTCTCGCTAGAGACTAGATGACACCGCTGTCGCCTCTACATATGGCGTGACCTTGAACAGACGAAATAGTTCAACTGATCACCACCACCACCACCTCCACCACCTCCACCACCTTCACCTCCCCCACACCTACCATAACCACAACTATCATCACTAACATCACCACCACCATAACCACAACCACTACCACCGCCATCATAACCGCAACCACCCTTGACGCCATTATCGCTGTTAGGTCTTCCAGCTCTTGTCGACAGCCTCCCAAAGGCCTACCCGCTTGATCCCCAGAGTTGGCGACGCCTCAGAGCGCAGTGCCCTCAGCTGTCGTCAATCCTGTCCTTCCTTCACCCACGAAGGAGGAAGGGGGCTCTTCGTCCCGGCGACAAACTCGTGGCGACGCCGACGTCGGAGGAGGAAGAAGAAGAGAAAGACGAAAATTGGAACGAGGTCCTGGGCGGATCGTGTCCTGCCCCCTCCATGTCCGGGTTCATCCAGACAGGATACATCATTCGAAAAATGGATTGTGGTGTTTCGAATCAAGAAAGGTGTTGTAAATACGCGCGTAAAGAATATCGAGGCAAGCATTGTTAAAACCGTTCATCATTTCGAAGCTTCGAAGCGCTTTTTTTCTCTTAGAGGTATTTGTTGTGTTTAACTGGCCTTAATTATATACGTGGAGATTTGTTACTGCCAAAATAGATAAGGCCAATATTTGTTATCTATTTATTTATCTATTTTGCATAAAAAAATATCTTCCCTCGTCCTCTGAAATCAGTCCAGAGTGAAAGTGTGAAGTGCTTGTTAATCGTGGAAAGAAAGAAAGGTAGACAAAAAAAAAAAAAAAAAAAAAAAAAAAAAAAAAAAAATTGAATACATAAAATTGGTGTCGAAAACACACCACATAACGTGGCCAGCCAAACACCGAGACGGAGTAGTAAGACGAGGGAATGGTCCCGATGTTCGCCTCAACAGCGCCTCATAACACAAGGTCGAGTGCGACCTTCGCCACTATCGCCACAATTCCCGCCACCAGCACAAGAAAGGATAAAAAGTTATATGATAGCCTAAGTGGCAGTGGAGAACTCCGTGGTCGTGATTCATTTGTGTGAACTTTTTTCGTTATTTTATTTTGTTCTTTTTTTGCTTTATCGGTCGCCGCCTCTCCTTCGCTCTCTCGAGTGTCTTTCGAGTGACGGAAGGAGGAGATAAATTGCAACCCGGAGGCGCCGTGGGTCTTCAAGAAAATGTTAAGTGATAGAGTTCTCCCCGCTCTCGGTCGGACGTAAAATCCTCCCCTCCTCCTTATTCCTTCCCCCTCGATTCCTCCACGCACCCTTCCTCCCATTCGCCCGCCCTCCGCCGCCGCCGCCACCACCAACGTCAGGGTACAGTGAGTTCCCCTCATCACATGCATATGCGCAGAAGAATGCGTAGTTTGTCCCTCCACTTAGCCGTGAGCAGTAGTAGTGAGTTGAACAACGACCATCGCACTGCCGTTAGTAGTAGCGAAATCGGCCAGCACTCCGTCGGTCGTAGCGAGTTCGAAGAGTACTCCGCCGGTAATAGTGAGATCGACAAGCACTTCGTCAGTTATAGTGAGTTCCTCCATAGTGAAACGACTCAGT
>NC_134787.1:27698228-27700728 GCF_046742065.1 Oratosquilla oratoria
AGGGGTCGTCGTCTCTCGTCTGGCGCCAGGGGTCGTCGTCTCTCGCCTGGCGCCAGGGGTCGTCGTCTCTCGCCTGGCGCCAGGGGTCGTCGTCTCTTGTCTGGCGCTAGGGGTCGTCGTCTCTCGCCTGGCGCCAGGGGTCGTCGTCTCACGTCTGTCGCCAGGGGTCGTCTCTCGTTTGGCGCCAGGGGTCGTCTATCGCCTGGCGCCAGGGGTAGTCTCTCGTTTGGCGCCAGGGGTCGTCTCTCGCCTGGCGCCAGGGGTAGTCTCTCGTTTGGCGCCAGGGGTCGTCGTCTCTTGTCTGATGCCAGAGGTCGTCGTCTCTCGTCTGGCGCCAGGGGTCGTCGTCTCTCGCCTGGCGCCAGGGGTCGTCGTCTCTCGCCTGGCGCCAGGGGTCGTCGTCTCTGTATTGAAGGAACTGGTCAGATCTAAACACAGTTACCTCTTGTTGCTCGTTGGGGAAGATTGGAAAGAACGATTGGATTGTTGCTGTGGCGCGCTGGTTTTGATCTCGCTGTGATCGGGGTTCGGATCCAACGGTGGGGGTGGAGGGTGGGGAAGTGGTAGCTCTTAGGCTGGAGTGTGTCCTTTTGATGAACAAAGCCTTCTTGGTTCTCTGCATTGAAATGTCAGTTTCAGAAGTGCAGCAGACTTCTAGAAGGGTCATGAGTAAGAAAGGAAACATACGGGCTTGTGAAGCGCTGTTCATACGCAGAGGCTGAATGAACGAGACTGAGGAGGTTCTCCGAGATAAATCACTTGGTGACAGCCAGAGCATATTCATAAGAACGACCTAACTCTCGAATGGGAGGTAATCGAGATTGATCTAATCCTTTTGAATAATAACTTTTTAACATCGCTAAATGAAATCTCCTTGCGACGGATTCACCTAAATTGTGTCACAAAACTGCAGGTGTTAGGAGTAGGTAAAGGTGTATCTCCGCGGGTGTACCTAAGGGGAACAAGGTTACAGGTGTAAGTTGTGAGTAGGTGCAGCCGCTGCAGGTGCTGGTGAAGGTGGAGGTGGAGCAGACTGGCTTTGCTTTCACTCCCACCCGCTCTCCGGGTGTGCAGGAAGACACGGCGGCAACGCAGGCTTCTGCATGTATATTCTTTTTTTCTGTTTCTTTTTTGTTTTGCCTTCTCTTCGCATCCTCCTCCTTCTATTCCTCCTTCTTCTTTCCTTCTCCTCCTCCTCCTCTTCCTCCTCCTCCTCCTCCTCCTCCTCCTCCTCATTATCATCATTATCATTATCATCATCGTCGTCGTCGTCGTTGTCATCATCATCATCATCATCATCATCATCATCATCATCATCATCATCATCATCATCATCATCATCATCATCATCATCATCATCATCATCATCATCATCATCATCATCATCATCATCATCATCATCATCATCAATTTTTCTCATCTTACTCTTCCTACTCTTTCTGTATTTCATTTTTTTGCTCCTCCTTCTCATCCTCTTCCTCTTTTACTCCTCCCGCTCTTCCCCACACGCTATTCTTCATTTTCCTCTCTTTCCCTTTTTCTTTTTCCTCCCCGTCCTCTTTCTAACTCTTCTTCCCCACTCTCCTCCTCTCCGACTCTATGTTCCCCATCATATACTCCTCAATCTTATCCCCTCCTTTTTCTTTTTCTACGTTTCCTCTCTCCCTCTCTCCCTCCCTTGCCTCCTCTTCCTTCCGCCTGCATCCTCTTACTCCTTCTACTCCTGTTCCCACACCTCCACCTGTTCCTCCACTCCCTCTATTCATTCTCCACCTCCTCTTCCTTCTCCTCTTCCATCGCTTTCTCCATCTCCAACCTCCACTTTGATATCTAAGGCACCCAATGACCCTGCTCTTCTCTCTCTCTCTCTCTCTCTCTCTCTCTCTCTCTCTCTCTCTCTCTCTCTCTCTCTCTCTCTCTCTCTCTCTCTCTCTCTCTCTCTCTCTCTCTCTCTCTCTCTCTCTTCTCTCTCTCTCTTCTCTCTCTCTCTTCTCTCTCTCTCTTCTCTCTCTTCTCTCTCTCTCTCTCTCTCTCTCTCTCTCTCTCTCTCTCTCTCTCTCTCTCTCTCTCTCTCTCTCTCTCTCTCTCTCTCTCTCTCTCTCTTCTCTCTCTTCTCTCTCTTCTCTCTCTCTCTCTCTCTCTCTCTCTCTCTCTCTCTCTCTCTCTCTTTCTTTCTTTCTTTCTTTCCCCTGGTGATCCACCTTGTTCTTCTCCTCCATATTTACATCATCCTTCTCCTCTTTCCCTTTGTCCTCCTCTTCTTCCTCTTGTCTTTATCCTCCACATTCTCCTTCTTATCATTTTCTTTTTTTCTCCTCTCTCTTCTTCCTCCTTTTCCTTCTCTTTATGCCCTTTACCTTCTCTCTTTCTTTCTTCATCTTCTCCTCCTCTTCTTTCCAGTCTTATTCCTCTTCTTCTTTTTCTCTTCCTCTATCTCGTCCTCTTTGTCTTCCTATTTCTCCACCTTTTCTCCTTTCTTTTCTTCATTCTCATCTTCCTG
>NC_134787.1:27733228-27735728 GCF_046742065.1 Oratosquilla oratoria
TGGGGGGAGGTGGGAAGGAGATGACAAAGCAGGAATTTAGTGGCGGAAGGTGGAAAGTGAGGGCTGGGATATATTGGTGGGCTAGGGGGAAGGGAAGCTTTGATGGGGAAGGGGTGGAGAGGAGGAGGAGGGGGAGGAGGAGGAGGAGGATTGGGGAGGGAGGGAGAAGTGCATGGGGAGGGGAGGATTTGGGAGAGAAGCCGATATAAACGAGTAAAAGGAGAAGACGGGGAGATATTAGGGGACCGAAATTAGGGATAAGGGTGGGTAAAGAGGGAGGGAGGGAGGGAGGGAGGAAGGGAGGGAGGAGGAAAATCATTGAAAGACGGGCTTAACGCGAACTACAAAAAGTCATGTCCCACCATAGTCGATGCGGAAGATGTTACGGGATTTGATCAACAGGGAAAGGCTTAGCTCTTCGGCCGTGCCTGAAAGGGTCTATGCCAGTGGTTCTTGGCCCTTGGGTCCCGTCCCAAAGTTGGGTCGCGACCCCAAATGAATGGGCCTTATAAGTAATAATACTGTATTCGAATACCTAAATCACTAACATCTAAGCACATTATAGAAACAACTTAATTGAGTGCAATAATTTTAATATTTAGATGAAAGTAAATGTTTAAGAGGGTATGGGTTGCCATGGTCGGTCTGGACAGGATTTTGGGTCGTTGCCAGAAAAGGTTAAGAAACTCTGGTTTCTGCAGAGCAAAAGTAGTCTTCCTTCTTCATCTTATCAAAAACGAAAACATAGGAGCAGAATCGTAAACTAAAGGTGCTTTTTTTTCTCTTGGCCGAATGAAATTACTGGACATGAATACTGGATAGAAGCGAAAGCGAATTGGATGTGATCGTGTGCTCAGTGTCTGGCTCCTTCCTGAGCTGCGTGGGTCGTCGTGTGGTGCCTGAGGTCAGGACGAAATCTGTGAAATGCGTTATCGAGCTGAAGGAGCTGATCGAGAAAGGTTTGGTGAAATGGCGGGACGGGAACTGCAATCAAGAGACGGAATGGATCGATTTCTCGGTTCTTAAATAGGGCAGGGTGGGCCGGGGGGGGGGGAGGGTGTTTGAGAAAGGAAAGGAGACCCCCCTGACCCCCCCCCCTCTCCCCAATTAGTGGTGGGTGGATTGCGGACCCGAAACCGACTCCAACACCAACCGGCGATTTCTCTTTTCCTTGGCGTTCCCAGCACAGAGGGCAAAAGTGGCCTCTTTGGAGGCAGCTAAGCGCCTCCTGGGGTAGTCTCCCCGCCTTATTTTGGAATGGGCGACTCCTTCAACACGGAAGGACGTTTTGTAGATTTTTTTTTTTTTCGGGGAAACGGTCGTCTTCAGCCGAAGGGTTGACGTGGCATCGACCGTTTTCAAATTATTTCCGTGAATCCCTTGAGAACGGCTCTGGACAACGAGGCGCCAGACGGCTCCAGTCACCTAAAGGGCTTCCCCTCCAATGGGTTTGTAAAAACATATCGCGATTGTCTCTCTTTACAGAGATAATCATCTTACAGATGATTCTCTTCACTTGAAGACCTTTTGCAGTCCGTAGTAGGGTTCATTCCACCGTCCCTGGCGCCGCTTCCGACCGAATGGAATCGTCTTCGCCTGGCGTAGGGCAGAGCGAAACCAGTGGAGGGCGACTCCGTTCGTATGGGGTTAAATCAGTGTAATAATGGTTCACGAATGAAGATCTCCCGAGGGGCCAATTAGGGCACCTGGGCGGCGGTAAGAAACTTGAACTCTAATCAGGGGCAAATTAGGGGGGGGGCGGGGCTGGGGGGGGAAGAAAAGGGGCGGAAAGGAGGAAGGGATATCAATAACCCTGGGGTGGGTGGGTGCCTTAGGGTCGGGTGGGGGTATGGCTACCTTTCGGCTGAATGAAATGGTTCGTCTTGTGGCGAAGGGTGAAGGTAGTAACTGTGAACCTGAGTTCGAGGCCATTTCGGGGCGGCGAGGAAGGGTCCAGAAGATATTTTTTCATTCTCCGTTGGAATAAAATCACCCGGCGACAGAATGGAAGGCAATGCTAAGGGCCTCGATCCTTCTAGTCCTACAAGGACCAGCTGCAGGACCGGAGGGAAGGATTCTCAAACGACCGGTTCTCGCCCCTCAGCCGAAAAGAATAGTCTGGCCTGAGGGGTCAGAATGATTCGTCCGCGACCTTTGACATGAAAAAAGGGACCAGGGATTGGAAAAGATGCAGAGAAAAAAAAAGGGCATAGGTCCGTGCTGGACTTCATAGACTCTCTTCTGGCTGACCTCGGACGATTTCTTTATTTCTTTAGACTAGGGTTAACTCCTTCGGTTTGATATGGTTGAGATAAGGAATAGAGAAGACGGTATCAGAGGAGGAGGAGGAGGACAAGGAGGAGTGGTGGGAGATGACGATGGAAAAGAAGGAAGAGGATGGGGAAAAGGAAAAAGAGATGTCAAAAGAGGAGAAAGAGGTGGAAGAGAAAGAGGGAAGAAGAATGAGGCAAAGAAGGAGGAAGAGTAGGGAAAGGAGGCG
>NC_134787.1:27745728-27748228 GCF_046742065.1 Oratosquilla oratoria
CCTCCTCCCTGAACCATTATTACTACTACTGGTGTTAGCACCAGAGATCTGGTGTGTGTGTGTGTGCGTGTGTGTGTGTGTGTGTGTGTGTGTGTGTGTGTGTGTGTGTGTGTGTGTGTGTGTGTGTGTGTGTGTGTGTGTGTGTGTGTGTGTGTGTGTGTGTGTGTGTGTGTGTGTGTGTGTGTGTGTGTGTGTGTGTGTGTGTGTGTGTGTGTGTGTGCATGTACGTGTGCGTGTTTATTACAGTGATACCATTATACTGTAGGGCCCTCGTGTGTGACTTGTGGTCGAGGACTTACTTAGTATGTGATGTTGCTAAGCAGTGTGGTCCTCACCGCTGGGGTGGTGTGATGTTGGTGTAGGCAACTTGTTTCCTTGGTATTATTGTGGTATGTGATTATGGTACCATTGTGCTGTGATGCAGTATACATCATTACTATGATCTTGATAATGATATGTAGAATATTGTCCTTGGTGCTGCGTGTTCATGGTAGTGGATAAGGAAACTTGTCCCCATACTGAAGAATACATATTCTGATTAGTGTACTTGGTTGGATTTGGTTAGTGAATGGTATCGATACAGGTACCTCCTTGATCCACGTGTGTGATACTTATGATGCTGTGAGGGAGTTGTTTCATATGTTACCTCGTTACTCGTACGATGCTTAGCTCTATGACGTGCAGGAAGTATAACCCCCTAGGAATAACACAAAACGAGAAGGATCCCGCCTAGGTACAATAGTAGCCTTTGTACAACAGTAGCTGTGGTAGCGTTATTTTATGCGACCTTGGTATTGGTTCACGTGAACCTTGCTCCGGCCTTATGTGTGGACCTTCCACCAGGATGAAGTGGACTGAGAATAATCCACATGGTATGCTTTGTACTCTTGTTCTTAGCTTGACGAGAACCCTAATATCGTACTGACATGAAGCTTGGTATTAATGCATTTTACCTTGTAGATGCAAGGAGTATGTGTAGGGTACTGGCTTGGCTACGGTTTTAGAGGTAGCATAATATATAATCTACATATTGGTATGTACAGCCTTGATGGTGGTTATAACCTTAGAGAGAATATGTACGGCTATAGTGGTGGTGGGTCCTGATCCATGGAATGCTATACGACATCACGGTCTTGGTAATAATACTCGAATATACTGTATTCGTTGTTGTTTACATAGTCTTAATTGTGGAATGGTATACAACCTTAACTAGTGTATGTACTGTTTTGATGACATACAAACGATTTGTAACTTCGGGTTATTCGTAATCGCCTTCTACTGCTGAGGTCCTACACCATTTCCCGGATGCAACTCCAGTTGTAAGGAGGAGGTTGCAGGGAAACTTCATTTTATTGGCTGCTAATCATTAAAAGTCCGAAGATCTCATTGGAGGATTTACATATATATAGATAAAAAGTGCAGCTAAATACTTATATATTTGTGTCTAGATAAGAACATGTCGTTATCAGAGACTTAGATAAGTTATATGCAGAAACCTTCAAATGTCACAAGTGAATATAATTATTAATAAGTATTATTGCACTGGACTAAAATGAAGGTTTAAAGGAAAATAAGATAGTTACATTCGCAGGATGTTAAAACTTCGAGTGTAAATAAAGTTGTTGGATTCGGGGGATGTTACATGCACTCGTAGTTTTGTTTTTGCTCAAAGCACCCCTTGAAATAAAAAGATAATCGACATGGGGCTAAGATTTTTGGTCGATGTTTTGGATTTAATTTGATAGAAAGCGCATTTACTGTTGAGACAGTCCATTACACACAGGCACATGCCTAACGCTATAATATTTAGATGTGTTGTCTTTATGGTAGGTAGGGCCTCGGTTGTGGAATAGTGCACGGCTTTAATAACGGTATGTGCGACCATAGTTGTGTGTGTGTGGTGGTGGTTTGGGGGGGCTTAGTATGTGAGGCCTTTGTAATTGTATGTGTAGCCTGAATATTGACGTGGGAGTCAGACTGTCCTGAACCTGTTGTGTTCAGTTGGGACACTGGAGGTGATTCTTTCCTTGAAGTTGAGGGCGGAATCGTCGTCGTCGTCGTCGTCGTTGTCGTTTACTTTTGTCATCTGTCATTATTGTTACTGATGTCACCATTATCGTGTGAATTGTTGTCATTACTGCCGTTGTTATCATTGTCATTATCATGTCCTCGTCCTTGTCCTTGTTATTGTCGTCTTCGTCGTCGTCGTCGTCGTCGTCGTCGTCGTCGTCGTTATTTGTATTGTTGTCGTTGTTGTTGCCGTCGCTCTCCAAGCAGCTGAGCTACAAACAGCCCTGACGTCACCATTAGCATTGCTCTCGTTTCGATTGCCCCCTTCCCCCCCTCAGCCTCTCCACTGCCACCCTCCGCTCTCACTTCCGCCTCCTCATCCGCCACTGGCCGCCCTCTCTCCTGCCTCCTCTGCACCTCCTCCTCCTCCTCCTCCTCCTCCTCCTCCTCCTCCTCCTCCTCCTCCTCCATCATCTCTGCTGTCTCCAAC
>NC_134787.1:27755728-27758228 GCF_046742065.1 Oratosquilla oratoria
ATACATATATATATATATATATACATATATATACAAATATATATGTATATATATATATATATATATATATATATATATATATATATATATACAATATACAAGAAAACTAACATTAACTGGTTTGTAGGGCGAAGGGATCCAAGTTATGGAAGTGTCCTGCTGATCCTCGTCCCTACCGCCAGGTTCCTCGTATTCCTGCATGCAGACAGGCAGGCAGGCAGGCAGCTACTGTACGTGCCTCGAGAACGTCCTTGCTTGCGTGCGCTCGCGTGGAGGGAAGGGCGGGTGGGAGTGCTGTCCTTCCTTTCTCTCTTTTTGCTTATTTTGTGGCCGATCTTATCATCGGTCTCTCTTTGCGTAGGTGGGTGGGTGGGGGTCGCGCAAGATGCACAGTTTACGGGGACACTGGGCACCACTTGTATACGTGTTCTCTCTCTCTCTCTCTCTCTCTCTCTCTCTCTCTCTCTCTGTCTTACAAAGACACACACACACACACACACACACACACACACACACACACACACACACACACACACACACACACACACACACACACACACACACACACACACACACACACACCTCGTGGCGCTGTGGTTAGAGTTCTCGCCTGCCACTACGGCGGTCCGGGTTCGACTCCTGCCCAGGGCTAAAATAATTTCATTATTGCTGCGCTGCGGGGTGTTACTCCAACTCTCGAGGGCGGGGAGTTGGGTGTGTGTGGGCGTGTAAGGTGACAGTATTACCCATAGATCGGTCATACGAGGTCTGAGCTCTCATCCGGGAAGTTGTATAAACTGTCGATCACGAGTCCAACACGTGATCCAAGACCATGGTGAATCACACACACACACACACACACACACACACACACACACACACACACACACACACACACACACACACACACACACACACACACACACACACACACACACACACACACACACACACCTACACACACCTACACGCACCTACATACACACACGCACCTACACGCACCTACATGCACACACGCACACACGCACACATAAGTACAAAGAAGTAAACAAGCAAACAAAACTAAATCCATGAGCGATTTCAATGCTCGATTTTAAGGCAAATAGGAAAGGTGCTGCACGAATGGAAACAGTAACTATGTAGTAGTGAGCGCTGAAACTGTTGGGTGTTGAGAAGATTAGATAAATAGATAGGGATGACGGGGGAAGGCCTAGTGCAGTCTCCTCGATTATCATGTTCATGTGATCATTGGGGGAGAGAGACGTTATCTCAAGATTGTGCCTCTTGTTTTGTGTGTTGGAATTGGGTAAAATACGCACACAAACACATGCACATAGGAAATTGTATAAACTAACACCAAAGAATGTAAATAAAACGGAATGATTGAAAAAAGTAACCAAAATACAGATGGAGTATGAAAAGGCTCCTGGAAAAACTAGAATTCCCCTCATTAGAGGAAGGGAAGAAGGGAAGTCGACATGATTGCTGTGTCCAGAACAATAGAATGAATGAACAAAATTTGACATAAAAAATCTTCTTTGGATGGGAATGTGACAAGAGGTCATAAAAAAAAAAATGCCTGAAGGATATAAACAAATATGGCTTTCCACACAGATGCATCGGCTTTTGGGATAAGTGGAAAAGATGAAAAAAGTCGTGACGGAGAACCTAAATGAATTGAAAGCTTTATTTGAATGATGGAATCAAAGAGACGGTGTTTAACTAGTGTGGATCGTTTCCTGTACATTATAGTTAGGTAAATGCAATTAGGTCAATATACATCGCTGACCTCTCTAAACGCTCATCTCTTTCCCAGCTCTGCCCTTCCTCCCAAATCTATATTAACACATAACCCCCCCCACCACCACCACCCAACCCCGGCCTGAGCCCCCAGCATTAGTTATTAAGGAATAAAATAACCTCGTCAGTTAAAGAAAAGGGTTTATCGACATACGGTGATCCAAGAACTTTTCCTCGGACAGATATAAAATAAAAAAAAAAACCCAGGCGGGAACCAAAACAAAATAATGTGTAAGTGGTCTATAACAGCGGAAGAATTAGAAGCTATATAAATTCTCCTCCCACCTCCCCTCTCCCCACTCCCACCTTATCTTTTTCTTTTATCCTGGCTGTAATTTGAGCAGTTTGTTCGTGCTGGGTTGTTAAGAGGAAAACAAAAAAGAAGGAGTGTTGGTGGCAGATTTATGGTGGAGGTGGGAGGAGATGGGTGGGTGGGTGAGGGGGGAAGTTAGGGGCGGGCCGGGGGGGGTGTGCTGGGGGGTGCTGTTCCCTTGGCCCGGATTGGTGCGCTGTGGCCCGGATAAGAAGCGGTAATCCAGAGAACGGCTTCCGTCTCAGCCCATCCAGGGA
Source organism: Oratosquilla oratoria (assembly GCF_046742065.1). Taxonomy (NCBI): domain Eukaryota; kingdom Metazoa; phylum Arthropoda; class Malacostraca; order Stomatopoda; family Squillidae; genus Oratosquilla; species Oratosquilla oratoria. The sequence goes on from NC_134787.1 coordinate 27,758,099, forward strand.
TAAGGCGTTCCCCCCCACCCCACTGAACAAGATCATCAAGCGATATTGTGAGTCAGTATACGAAATATAAACAAAACTCGTATGATGCTAGCCAGATTAAAATCCTTAAAGATGACAAATTCGTTTCTTT
>NC_134787.1:27763228-27765728 GCF_046742065.1 Oratosquilla oratoria
ACCGCCTGTTGGTACAAAATGCTTCACATTCTTTCTACTTCTGCGATCAGGTTTCTAATTCCCCCAAGTCATCTCCTTTACCCCTTATGCACGGACACCCACGGCACGTGGCAGTCACCAGCAGTTGTTGATGACCGAGCCAAGGTGTACATAGTAAATGGCTAGTGAGTGTTTGAAGACGAACTAGCATTTCGATATTTGAAGACAACAGCGCGTCCAAGAGGTGAAGTCGTAGAAGTGGTGAAGGAGAGATGTAAAAAAACGGCTCAGAAATAAAGGACAGTCGTCTCCAATCATGAAATAAAAACTGCCTGGTTTGGGCCGTAGAAATGTCGCTGCACCAGAAGGAGCATAGGCACCTCTGAAGCCGTCATTTACGGCTAGTATACATCAAACAGCTGGGGCATGTGGCTAACAACGGTCTGGGGTCTTCATAGAATTGGTAAATAGAATGTGAAGAAAGAAGCGTACGTCAGAAAACGGGATCGAAACGTTCATGCACGCAGCATGAAGCATATATAAAAAAAAATTAGTTCATGCTGCCCTCGAGTGAGAATTTTTGGATCACAAACCTACATTGCATACGAGCCAATCACCTCCCGAGGGACAATAGGGGTCAGTGTCACGAGAACGTAATTGTTAATGACAAAATACATTTATGTTTTTTCCTTGTCCATGCAGAACGCATGTAGCAACCAGTACTTTGGTAGAAACATATAAAAGGGATTTCATAACAAGTTAATTGGATTATATCAAAGAGTATACATTTACTTCCATCATGACCCAGGAAAGATTATGTAGGAACACTGTTGTTTACAACGAAATGAAGTTTTGTTTGCATTTTGAAGTAGGTTATGAACACGATTTAGTGTGATTACATTCCTGAAACAAATTGCCGTTGTTAATTCCCCAGCTAAAACTGTTATACTCACACTTGCACTTGATCATCAGGAATCAAGCAAATACCTTAACCTTGTTCGTCTCCTTCCAGGAATTCGTCACTGGTACTGTTTGTACGGAACCATGAAACTGCATTTACGTTCAAGTTTGATTTGCAAGAGTTGGTAAATCAAAATGTAACATTTTGCTCTAGATACTCCGTGGGTAATAACTACTTTCCTCTAGCTGTCATGCCAAACCTAATGATTGGAATCGGATAAGACTTCATAGATTAAGTGTAGATTGATCAATAATATGATTTTTTTTGCCTTGTACTTCAACACAAACGATAAACGTTATTTTCCTTTAACGAGCATACAGTAGGAATGTTCAGTTAATGAATCAGAGGGAACGAGCAATATCGAAAGAAACATTGGATTACAAAATGCCTTGACATAAGCAAAACAAGGGGGATTTGAATGCTCGTATTCACAAAATTTTGTTCATATTTATGTAAGTTTGATACTGATGATATAAAAAGTCACCCATGAAATACTTTTACAAAACATAATGACTAATTACATGTATAAATTATTATATATTTATGTAAACAGACACACACATACACACACACACGCACACATACACACACACACACACACACACACACACACACACACACACACACACACACACACACACACACACACACACACACACACACACACACACACACACACACACACACACACACACACACACACACACACACACACACACACACACACACACACACACACACACACACACACACACACACACACATGTATATATATATATATATTATATATATATATATGTATATATATATATATATATATATACATATATATGCATGTATGATTATGTATAAACCATACATAGAAACCATTTATATCTCAATACCAACAAGATATTTGCCCAGCGACTTTGAACAGCTTACCTCGACATGGCCTGGCCCGCTGATGACCACCTCGGAGGAAGGGCTCTGATTGGCTGTTGCTGGCAAGTGGCGGTTGACGATTCAAAATTTCGCGCGCGCTATGTGAGTCTGCCTCTGTGCATTATGCTACGCCGCCTGTAGGATTACTGTGACATGAGCCCAATGACAGTAAACTTTGCTTTGACACTCTATACTATAAACTTTTGCTTCTGGGGGCCACACCAAAGATTGATAACGTGGTCCGACTCAAAGGGGTAACATTGTAAGCATGAGATTCTTTCCACAGTTGAATAAAATCGGATTATATTGAAGCAAAATAAATGAAAGTATACTAGTATACCACCCTTTGGAGGGAATCTCCAAGGACAAGCCTTGAGATGAATAAAATGGTCTTCTGTCTTTAGCCTGAGCCGTGTTTTAAGAGAGGATTGGATTGAAGGGGCAAGTCAATAGTGCAGGATCCCGGGGGACTACTCTGAGCTGAATAAAGTTGTCTGGCAGTGAGTACGAGGAATTTGCATAAAGTAGGTCACCGAAGGACTGAGAGCGTCTGTAGTAAACTCCAAACAGTACACCATAAGCTTATGTGTAAAGGCCCCGAGGCGTCACGTGGAGAGAGAGGCTCTGCAGGCTAGTGGA
>NC_134787.1:27773228-27790728 GCF_046742065.1 Oratosquilla oratoria
TCTAAAGTGTATATGAGGACGTAAGGTCGGGGCTCAATCTAAAATTAAATTATCGTGAAGGTTATCATAGGAAGTGTAATACACAGTGTCGGATCCCGGGGAGATTAAAGGGAGGAAAGTGTAAAACCACACAAAGTCATTACTTGTACCGTATTGTTACTACTTATCTGTATGTACTCGTGTACTTCTATATCTTTATCATTCTAAACCTCTATACTTATATCTTTATATAATTTTGTACTTATTTATATACTTGTATTATTATATACTTATATAATCATATATCTATATATTCATATATTTGTGTATTTATATACTTATATATCTATATGTATATGTTTATATACTTATATATCTATCAATTAATCAATCAATTATATCAGCCATCCTGAGTCCACTGCTGAACAAAGGCATCCTTCATAGCATTCCATGAATCACACGACCGTGCCATCTTCTGCCACGTCACTACTGCAAACTTCTCGATCTCGCCTCTCCATCTTCTGTCTGGTCTTCCTCTTCCACGCTTCCTGTCTCGCGGCGTCCACTCGATAACACACTTGCTCCATCGCTCATCAGTCGTTCGCACTAACTTACCTGCCCAATTCCACTTCCTCTCTTTTACTGCCTCCACAATATCTTTCACTCTAGTCTGCTCTCTCACCCAACTTGCTCTCTTTCGGTCTCTCAGTGTTATTCCCATCATTGATCTCTCCATTTTCCTCTGTGCAGTCCTTAGCTTTGTTTCCATCGCCCTCGTCAGCTTCCAAGTCTCATACCCGTAGATTATTGCTGGTAGAATGCATTGATTGTAAACTTTACGTTTCAAACATAAATGTAGAGAGCCTCTCAGGATTTTGTTATAAAACACTTTCCAACCAATTGTAATGCGTTTATATATTTATATATTCATATATCTATATACTTATTCATATATTTACGTATTTATATATTTATATATCTGTCTATATATCTATATATTTATATATTTACACACACACACACACACACACACACACACACACACACACACACACACACACACACACACACACACACACACGCGCGCGCGCGCGCGCGCGCTCGCACAAAAACCCACACACACACACACACACACACACACACACACACACACACACACACACACACACACACACACACACACACACACACACACATATACATATATATATATATATATGTATATATATATATATATATATATATATATATATATATATATATGTATATATATATATATATATACTTTTATACTTTTATACTTATATACTTATACTTGGTCCGGTACCTTGGTGGTTGTGTTTCTCATGTAACTTTTTTATTTCACTTTTACAACATGTTGTTGTTTTTGTCCCACTCTTAGTGAAATTTTCTGTATTTTAGTACGTTAGATGGCACACATTTCATTATGATTAAATGGGCGAGATTTCAAGGCCCTCTCCCAGTTGCATCCCGGACCACATAAAAACTAGTTCACTGTATGTAACCCATTATATCCCTTGGAGACAATCCTGGACGGGAATCGAAACGTCGGGCTTAATAAATCCTACTAATCGAGTCTGGTGCTTCACTCTCTGCACCAATATGGACCCCACACACATACACATACACATACACACACACACACACACACACACACACACACACACACACACACACACACACACACACACACACACACACACACACACACACACACGCACACACACACACTTATATATACATATATATATATATATATATATAATATATATATACACACACTCATACATTTATGTAATTCTACACTTTTATATTTACATACTGATATGGCTATATACTTATATAAGTATAAGGTTATACGAGTATAATTAAATACTTATACATATCTATATACTTATATATTTGTGTACATTATATATATATATATATATATATATATATATATATATATATATATATATGACCAGTGATAAAACCGTACTAGCATACAAGGACATGTGATAATTGAACAAGCGTTTGAAGCACGTACCAAGTCGTCAGCATCGGGCAAACCGTGCCACGTCATTGTCTGGTGAACAAAGTGTCTGTCATTCTGTCAATAGCGATGCCTGTCGCTGTCGGCTTGGGATCGTCCCTCTCTTCCTAACCTCCCCCCCCCCCTACCACCACCATCTGCCTTTCGTCTCCTAATCTGTCTCTCTGCCGGATGACTGATGCGATGCCCCCGACTGCCTCTGTCCTTCATTTCCGCCAGGAGTTCGATTGGCACCTACTCGGGATGATGAGTACACGGAACAGTGATCATGTATTATCTATAAGCATATTGCTACTATATGTATATGTATATATATATATATATATATATATATATATATATAATATGAATTTTGATATTCCCCCAAAACTATATAACTAATCATTCAAATCTATAAAAAAGCCTTCCTTTTCTCTACAGTCTTCTCACTACCAGGCCCATTTGCACTAACAAAGACCCATATCTTCCTTCCCAATTTCACCTTTATCCATTTTGACTTTAAAGAAACCTCTTTCTATTCCACACACTTACTTATCTCCTCACTTACTAGTAGAGCCACCCCCTCCCTCCCTCGTCTTCTCCTTACTCCTGGCACCCTCCCCACTACACTCCCAAACTCAAAATCACCCATCCCTTTCAACTTAGCTTCATTTGATGCCAACTCATCTATCTTCCATCTCACAAACATACTGCCAGTCTCTTCCCCTTTTACTCTCATGTGTGCCACACCCACACACATTAAAAGACCCAAACCTTAGGGTTCTGTTTTGAAAACTCCCTCACCCTTTTTTGCCTTGACTTCTTGTAGAAATGTGCCTCTCAGGGTTACAGAGAGCAAGATGCCTAATCCCATCACTCCGTCCCGTTTTAGCCGCCTTTTCGAATCGAGTGGAAGGACTCAGTGGCAGTATTCTTTCTTTCCACTACCTTAGGTGATAGAGGCGAAAATGGAAATATATATTCATAGAAATGTTACAGGAGAGCATTAAGAAGGGGGAGGGGGCAGGAGAACGGAAGGACAGTTGCAGTACCATAAAGCAGCAGCATTTCTCTACGAGTAGAGATTTCCTATAACATAGACAAAATTATATGTGACTCTGGCCCGTAGAGGTGCCCCATATAGTTCCTAAAGTATCGGTTGCATGCTTCTGCGTATGCAGCCAATACCGCAGACGGGTATGTATGTGTACATATATATGTGTGTATATGTATATATGTGTGTATATGTATATATGTGTGCGTATTATATGAAATTGAGATAGCTTAAGTATGTCGATAAGACATAGACTGGAAGGCAGCGTAGTATTCCATAGTGGAAGGAAAGAAGGAAAAGAAACAATTGAAGAGAATATGAATGGGTAGTGAAAAGGAATGCATGAATAAAATAAACGGTAAACATGCAGGGAACAAAGACGGTAGGGCAATACAGGGGGAAGTGAATAAGAAAAGAGAAGAATGAGCAATTGAGTAAGAATGGGGGATTTTGAGTTTATGTATTTGAATAGGAGGCAGATCATCTTGGGGAAGAAGAGCGTTTGATTTATTAGGCTGGAGGATTATCTTTTTCATAAAATAAAATAAAATAAAAAGTGGAGATTGTGGAAAATAACTGAGAAAGTGGAACGAGTATTGCTGTATGGAAGTGAGTTATGGACGCCTAGGGTAGTAGACAAAACAAAAGTGAAAATGGGAGAGATGGACTGTCTTAGAAACGCTTACTACATAAGGAACATTGAAAGAAATTTGAACAAAGAAATACGAGAAAAGTGCAAGAAAAATAATTTAGCGTAGGGAAGAAAACAGATGGCCCGGGCAGGCAAAGAGAGCCCATGGCTCAAAGGTGGAAGAAAACATAAAGCTGGGAAGACCGAAGACGAGGTGGCATGGCAGTGTTAGTGTGTTCCACAGGAGAGCAGTGGACGGGATATCAAATAAGATTAAATCCAGACAAGGAGGAGTAGATGGACACCCAGCGCTTCTATCCTTGTGAATATTATCACCCCGAGGAGGTAATTATATAGGTGGTATAGGAGATGTTTGAGGATAGTGTGTTTATATGTGTTGGAGAGGTACCGTGTCGGATGATTACAAAGTAAATCTTTGAATTTATTCACCTGCAGCACCCTTTCTCCCTTCAAAAATCCACATTATGTGCGTTATTCTGGTTTTCATTGTTCTATTTCATTTGGAAGATGCAATAGAAGAGTAAGAGGAAGTGACACTTAAGAGGAAGAAGGGGAAAATGAAAGTACAAATAAAGAAGCAGATTGAGAAGACCAGTGACGAAGAAGAGGGCGAGGAAGAGGAATAGGGGTGAGTGAATCATATGCGGATGGAGTAAAGAAGACAACAAATGAGTTGGGCAATAGTGTAATAGTAAAAGAGTGGTTGAGACCCGAATTGATGGAGAGAGCGAAGGAGGGAGAGAGGGAGGGAGAGAAGGAAGGAGAGAGGAAAGGCGGGTTTGACGATGGGTGGGATTTGATGGGATTGGCCGTCTGAGCATCCTGGCATGCATCCCTAGTCAGACAAACAAACAATCCAACAAACAGACCGACTGAACACTTGAACCGACCTCCTCCTCTTCTTCCTCTCCTCCTCCTCCTCCTCCTCCTCCTCCTCCTCCTCCTCCTCCTCCTCCTCCTCCTCCTCCTACTCCTTCTCCTCCTCCTCCTCCTCTTCCCCTTCCTCGCCCTCTTCCCATTGTTCCTTTTCCTCCTCTTCTTTCTCTTCCCCTTCTTCCCTTTTTTCTCCATTCTGCTTCTCCTCTCTCCTCTCCCCCTTCTCCTTATCCAACTCTGCTCTTTCCCCGTTCTCCTCCTCGGATGCCATTCTCTCTCTCTCTCTCTCTCTCTCTCTCTCTCTCTCTCTCTCTCTCTCTCTCTATCTATCTCTCTCTCTCTCTCTCTCTCTCTCTCTCTCTCTCTCTCTCTATCTATCTATCTCTCTCTCGCTTTCTCTCTCTCTCCTTTCGTTCACTCTTTCACTTCTTTTCTCATTATTTGCTATTTCCTTTAGTCTCATTCACATTTCATCTTTTCTCTCTTATCTCCCCTCTTGAAGTGGAGGCAGGTTTCGTGGGTTGTGTTTACTCTTCATTCTGTTTGTCTTCGTTTTCTCCTCTTTCTCTCCAACATCATTTTTCTTTTCACCGTTTTTTTCTTTTTTACAAATACCCTTTCTTCTTTTAGTTTCTCTCTTTGCATCTTCCTGACACTCTTCATTTTTTCATTTCTTTCTTTAATTTTTTTTATACGTTTTCTTCTCTTGTTTGTTTGATTTTCTCCAGAATTTTCTCTTTTTCTTTTCACTCTTATTTTTTCTCTTATTCCGTCTTCTGTTCTCTTCATACACTATTTTTTCTCTAATTAGATTCTTTTATTTTCTCTTGTCTTCTCGAGGTTTCTTCTACTCATCATAGATTTCTCTCTTTTCGTCTGTCCTCTCTTTTTCTCTCATTCTGTTTCCAGCACTCCAGTTATCAATTTTATTCTTATTGATCTTCTTTTCTTTCACGTCAATTCCTTTCATTCTTCTACTTAGTTCATCCTCCCACTTCTCTCTCCTCTTCATTTTTTTTCTTTCCTTCTTCATGTTTCTCGGCCCCTCCCCTCTCCCTGTTTCTTTCTTCAATTTTCTCTTAGTGGATGACAATGGATGACAATAGGAAATTATGGACCGAGAGGAAAATTTTCGGTCCATAACGATGTCGGATGCAGACAAAAACAAACAAAGAAATAAACAAGCACACAAGACGACAAGTGAAAACAAACACACGAAACGACCCGCGGGAAGACATCACAGCATTATGATTAAGTTTTTATCCAAACGAGGCCTAAGACGTCAAGTTGGGCAACAATGCAATGCCGAAGCGGGAAATGTTGCCACTCAGAATAACTCGCTGTTTACGATTTCCGAGTAAAAGCTGATGTACCTCTTGTTGTTTTAAGAAACGGTTAGACAACTTCATGGATGGGGATGATAGGTGGTGATGGATATGGAGCTGCCTTGTGTAGGCCATATGGTCTCTTGTAGTCTCCTTCATTCTTATGTTCTTATGTATTCCATGTGGGGCGAGTTTAGTTAGAAATCTCTCCTGTAGGATAATCTAGAAAATGGTGTCAAAGTTCAGACATGTTAAATCTTTGTTGCGTCTCTTATAGTTTAAGACAACTGATTTTAGGATCTAGTTGGGTTAATCGGTAGATGACGCTAACGTCTGAAAAAATGTTGGATACCATTTAGTAAACAATTAATGTTTGAATAATATTTTATGGCGTTTCTTCTAAGTGTATTCTAATTTTTCTCTAAGTTTGAGATTAGGCTTAAAGGTCTGAGTTTATGGCTTCTATTTTCCGCCCTTTCTTTGATACAGGAGTAACAATGACTAATTTTCATTCCCTTGGTAAATCCGCAGTTGTGATAGACAATTTTAAAAAATAATTCACCGTGGAATATTTTTTGTTTTAATTTTCTTAAAAAATCTTGGCAGCTAACCTTCAGGTCCTGTTGTCTTTTTCAGTTTTGAGCTTTTAGATATATCGTCCAATATTTTCTTTGCTTATAGTTACAGAAAACACTGGAAGGTGTATATAAAAAATCAAAATTTAAAATACACCAAGGCATGAAAAAATTTATATAATAAAATACCATGATCTGAAGTTTAGTATCCAGGAATTTTGTAGTAGATAAAGAAAAAAAATTCCATTCCATTAAAAAAAAAAGAAAAAAAAAGAAGAGAGAGAGAGAGAGAGAGAGAGAGAGAGAGAGAGAGAGAGAGAGAGAGAGAGAGAGAGAGAGAGAGAGAGAGAGAGAGAGAGAGAGAGATAATGGCAGGAAATGTACTAAGGCAATAGAAATTAGCCAGCGTTACTCTTGTGCTCAGAAAGGGCGAAAAGCAGAGACCACAGAAGTACTAACCTTAGTTGCAGAAGAGAGAGAGAGAGAAAATGGAAATAATTATAAGAGATGCTTTTGAACATCGGTGTTAGAAAGCAGCTGTCTAATCAATGACATCCAGGCCGTCTCATCATACTCCCTTTCCCTTTTTTCTTTTTCAATTTGCCTTTCTTCTCCTTTTCCACTCCTCCTCTCTCTCTCCTCCCAGTTCCTGCCCCCTTCATTTTCATTGTTAATTCCCCTGCCCCTTTCCTTTTCCCTATTCGCTTTCGTCAGCACTTTTCCCCCCCTCCCCCTCTTACTCCTCACCGGCCCTTTCTCCTGTATTTTCATTCTCATACCCTCTTTCCCCTCTCCTTCCCCTCCCACTTCGCACTTTCTTCTTCCCCCTCCCTCACCCCCTCCCCCTCCCCCTCCCCCTCCCCCTCCCGTAACCTCGACATTGCCTCCCCTTTACCCTTCCTCGTCGTCCTTGCCCACTTCTGCTCTTGTTTCCCCTTCCCTTTCCCCTCTCCCTCCCCCCTCCTTCTGCCATTTCTTTCTCCTTCCTTCCTCCTCCTCCTTAGTTTCCTCGTCCTCTTCTATCCTGTCTTTCTGCGACTCTCATTCTCCCTTCCTTTCCTTCCCTGTTGTGTCCCTTTTATCACAAATGCCTCACTCTCCTCCCCCGTCGCCTCAGTTCGTCCTCATCCACGAGTAGGCGTCCTCTCTGACTTTACAGATGCTGTCTCCACCGTCCCCCTCCTCCTCCTCCTACTCCCCCTTCTCCTCCTCCTCTTCCTCCTCCTCCCATTCCTCCTCCTCCCATTCCTCTTCCACCTTCTCCTCCTCCTCCATTTCCTTCTTCTCCTCCTCCTCCTACTCCTCTTCCTCCTCCTCCTCTTTCTTCTCCTTCTCCTCCTCCTCCTCTTCCTCCTCCTCCTCCTCCACTTCCTTCTTCTTCTTCTCCTCAGCCGCTTCCTTCTCTTCAGTTTTTTCTCCTCCCCTTATCATCCACCTCATCTCCTTTCTCTCTCCTTTCCTTTCTCCTACTCATCCTCCACCTCCACCTCTTCCTTCTCTTTTCCCTCCTCTTTTTTCTCTTCCCCCTTATCTCCTCCTCATCCTCCTGTAACCCTTCCATTCCTACCTCCTCTCCTTCCCCTCCTCCACCTCCTCGTCCTTCTCTTTCTTATCTTCACCTCTTCCTCTTCCTCCTCCTCCTCCTCCTCCTCCATCTCGGCCTCGGCTCCTCGCCCTCCTACTCATCGCCTCTTCACCCGATACCTCTGGTCTTGTTCATCTCTTGCCCCTGTGTTGCACCGAGCCCTTGCCCCTGTTGGACCTGTGGCAAAACCATCCTTGCCCCTGGCACATGCACCCCCTCCCCATCATCTTGACCCTCGCTTCCATTGCCCATGACATATGCCCCCAGTGTCAGACTATTGCCCCTGCCCCGTCCCTGACCGATGCCCCCGACATATGACCTCTATTGCCCATGACCTTCCTTGCCCCAGAGCCATGCCTGTTGCCCCATCTTGCCCCCCTTCCAGCCCCCTCCCCCTGTTGCCCCGTGTCCTAGGCCGAGCCGTCCCTTTAATTAGCAGCTCTAATCTAATCTTGATCTAAACTCAATTAAAGCCGCACAGAAACCCCATCCTCCTCTTCCTCTTCCTCCTCCTCTTCCTCCTCCTCCTCCTCCTTCTTATACTTATCCCGCTCGTCCTTACTCTGAACCTTTTTTTCTGTCCTTTTTTTGTCCTTTTTTTCGTTCCACCATTTTTTTGGTCCCTTTTCTTCCTCTTTTTTACGCGTCATCGCTCTTGTCAATTTAATCAGCGACTTAGTCATTTTCTTGTCCATCTCAGACGGGTTCGGATACGAGAGATTTTTTTTTCTTCTGTTATTTTATTTCTTTCTTTTTATGAACACATTCTCCAGTTTTTCACCACTCTATTCATGTTCATGTCATATCAGCTTTATTTTCTTCTCTTTATCTAATTTAATTTTACCTTATGTTAATTTTTTTTATCAAACACTTGTTCGTTTCCTTAACTCTGTCACAATTTTTGTACATACATACATACATACATACATACATACATACATACAAATATACATACATACATACATACATACATACATACATACATACATACATACATATATACATACATACATATACCAAAGGCTTCCTTACCCTTCTACGGGGGGTAGACAAAAAGAAAAAGAGGCATAGAAACCACTCCCACCCATTCCACTTCCCACACACTCCACTCCCCCCCCCCCATCTTACTCCCTCCCTCCCATCTTGGCACCTCCTGGATGACGGGTCATCCCTGCATCCCGTCCACTGCCCTGGGTCAGAAGCAGCGTCGCAAGACACAGCACATCCAGTGCGAGGCCACTTCATAAATTCAGCGACCCCCCCCCCCTCCGTCCCCCCACGCAGAAAAGGAGAAGACGTGGAGAAATCCCTTCGGGCCGCGTAAAATTTCCTCTCACACATACTACCTCACCCCCATCCCCTACCCACTCCCTCTCATGCATCACAGTATCATCCATACACAACCCTTCCCCATTCACCCCTAGCTTTTGTCCTCTCCTGTCCTTCCTCAACAGACATTCCTCTCTTTTGTAACGCCCATTTCACCCCATCCCTCCATCTCATCCTAGGACGCCCCCTCATATTCCTTCCTTCCACCTCTGCCTTCCACACCTCTTTCACTAGTCTTTCTTCACTTATTCTTTCCATGTGTCCAAGCCATCCTAATACTCTTTCATCAACGCTATCTCCCAGTTCCCTTTCCACCCCTGTTCTCCTCCTCACCTCCTCATTTCTCACTCTATCTAGCCTAGTAACCCCTATCATACTTCTCAGACATTTCATCTCAAACATATTCAAACTCCTTCTCTCTTCCTCTCTTATGTTCCATGTTTCTGACCCGTACAGTGCTGTTGGCACAATCACTCCTTCATATAACCTCCTTTTAGCATCCATTCCCAGATGTCTATTTCTCATTACACTCTTTAATCCACCAAGGCATTTACTCTCTTCTCTCAATCTACCTTCTACCTCCCCAACTCCTCCCTTTCCTACCACATTCGCACCCAATTATCTAAAACTATCCACTTCCTCCAGTCTCTCACCCTTAATTCTCACTTTCAGCCTGCTGTCACATTCTCCCCTTGTACATCTCATCACCTTACTTTTGCCCACATTTATCTACAGCTTCCTTCTTTCACACACCTTCTCAAACTCTGTCACTAACTTCCTCAATCCCTCCTCTGATCCTATTACAAGCGCAGTGTCGTCAGCAAACAACAACTGGCTTATTTCCCACTTTTCTCCCTTTTCTCTAACCATCTCCAACCCCTGACCCACTACCCTTGCATTCATCTCTCGCACCACTCCATCCATATATAGATTGAACAGTCAGGGCGACATATCACATTCCTGACGAAGTTCCACCTTTACCTCAAACCATTCACTCTCTCCAATTCTAATCCTAACACGAGCTCTACTACTCTCATAAAAACTCTTGACTGCTCTTAACAGCTTTCCTCCTATCTCATATATCTGCAGTACCTCCCACAGTGCCTTCCTGTCTACCCTGTTGTAAGCCTTTTTCAGATCCATAAAAGCCCATAAAACATCCTTACCTTTTCCTATAGCTTTCTCACATATCTGTATTACCACAAAAATCTGATCTACACAACCCCTACCTGTCCTAAAACCACACTGTTCTCACCAATTATTCCCTGTGTTCCTCTCCTAATCCTCTCCATCAAGATCCTCCCATAAGCCTTCCCAACTACACTCAACAAGCTGATCCCTCTGAAACTACTACACTCACACTTGTCCCCTTTCCATTGTAAAGCGGAACTATACAGGCACTTCTCCAGTCCTCCGGCACTCTACCCTTTCTTAAACAAACATTAAATAACCTCACCAGCCAGTCCACCACAACTGTACCTCCTTTCTTCAGACATTCTGCATGGCATCCATCCAACCCAGGTGCCTTACTTGCTCTCATCATCTTAACAGCTGCTTTCACTTCATCTTTCCCTATTTCTCCTCCATTTTCCTCTCTCATGACTCTCATTTTCTTAGCGTTTCCCACTGCAACTACCTTTCCTTCCCTATCCTCCTTCACATTTAGCATCTCCCTAAAATACTCTGCTCACCCTCCTCTCAATTCCTTCTCTTCCATTATCATCTCTCCATCTGCACCTTTTACCCCCTCCTCTCTACTTGATTCGCTTCCTCTTCCTCTTTTAATTTCTTTCCAAAACATCTTTTTATTACTTTAAAAATTTTCTGTCATACTCTTTCCCCATTTCACATCTGCTCTCCTCTTTGCTTCCTTTATCTTATGCTTAACTTCCCTTCTCTTTACTTTATACCTCTCATACGATTCCCTCGTCCTAACTTGTAGCCAATCTATGAATGCCTGCTTCTTCTCTTCTACACCCTTCTTTACTTCCTCATCTCACCACTCACTACCCTTCCTTCTATTTCCTCCCGCCCTCCTTGTTCCACACACCATCTTTGCACACCTTATGACTCCCTCCTCGAACCATCCCCAATCCTCCTCCACTCCTAGTTCTACTCTATCCTTCACTCCCTCCCACTTCTCTTTCAGCTTCTTCTTATACTCATTCTCCTTTTCTCTGTCATTTAAGGAGTTCACTCTAAGTACCTCCCTACCTTCTGCCCTTTTCCTCTTCCTCCACCTATTCTCCACTCTCAATTTACCTTCCAGAAAATGATCTGATATTCCCCCACTCTCTCCCCTTAGAACATGTACATTCTTAACTCTTCCTACAATACTCCTGGTCACCACTATATAGTCCATTAACGCTCTATCTGCCATCCTTCCATCCACAACCCTCTCCTATGTGTACTTATGCTTGACTTTCTTCCTAAACACTGTATTTGTTATCATCAATTATCTTTCAAGACACACCTCCACCATCAATTCTCCACTACGATTTTTACCTGGAACTCCATACTTCTCAATCACTCCGTCTATTGGTTCGTTTCCTACCCTAGCATTAAGGTCTTCCAATACAACTACATTGACATTTCCCCCTAATCCCTCTATGCACTCATTTATATCTACCCAAAAAACCTCATTTTCTTCTACGCTCTTCTTACTATCAGGCCCCTACGCATTTACAAAAACCCACATCTCCATTCCCAGCTTCACCTTCATCCACATCAACTTTGATGAAACCTCCTTCCACTCCACTACACGCTTACTTATCTCTTCACTTACTAGTATAGCCACCCCTTCTCTCCTTCGCCCCCTTTTCACTCCTGAGTACCTCCCAGCTACACTCCCAAACTCACACTCGCCCTTCTCTTTCATTTTAGTTTCACTATCTCTATCTCTTTCCATTTACTCTCATCTGTACCACATTCACGCACATTAAAAGACCCAAACTTTAGGGTACTGGTTGGAAAACTCCCAAACCCTCTTATACCTTTACTTTTTTAGGAATGTTTCCTTTGGTGCTACAGGTAGTAGGACTCCTAATCCCATCCTCCGTCTCGTTTTTTGTCGCCTCTTATGACTCAAGTGGAAAGACTTGGTGGTAGCATTCTCTTCCCCACACGACAGGGTAGTCGAAAAAAGGAAATGAATATTCAGAGAAATAGTACAGGACAGTAAGAAGGGGTTGGGGGACAGCACAACGGAGGGACAGTCGTAGTATAAAAGTGTCATCATTTCCTTATAAACATATTTTTCCTCTATCACAGACAAAATGATATGTAGCTCTGGTCCGTAGGGGCGCCCCATATAGACCCTAAAGTATCAACTGTATGCTACTCTGCCACAATAACATGCAGCCAATACCCCACACGGGGTATTCATTATATTCATTCATTCTCTTTTTCACAATTTCAAAACTCTTTTCTTCCTTTTGCTGTTGTAGTTGATTCTCTCTCTCTCTCTCTCTCTCTCTCTCTCTCTCTCTCTCTCTCTCTCTCTCTCTCTCTCTCTCTCTCTTTCTTGTGTATTCTTAAACTTTTATATTCATGACTGTCTAGCTCCGGTCCAAGTTCTATTTATTCTAATCGTCTCATTTGAATCTTTCTGATGCATTTGAGGGTTTTGTTCCGACCGACGACACACGGTTTCAGCCCAATCATGGCTTCAAAAGGTTAAAAAGCGACGTGTTCTTCACATGTAAGTCCTTTGTTGGCCTTTGTATATATATATATATATATATATATATATATATATATATATATATATATATATACATATATATATATACATATATATATATATACATATATATATATATATATATATATATATATATATATATATATATGTATTGCTCGGTCATGGAGTCGTAGATTTGTAAAAGAAGGGATCAGGTTTTCACTAATGCACGTGGAGTTAAAAACGACAGCATTACGGTAATCATTCAGTTTTTTCCTTGTATTCTCAATTTCCCTGATGAAAATTATGCCATTGACCAGGAGTGATGAAGCTAGGTCTCCGTATTCTTCTATTTCTTTTCCTTTAATTGTAGAACTCAACGTTTCGTCTTGAGAAAGACATATTCAAGAGTAAAATGTAATAACAATAAGTACACAATTACACATAGCAATGATGACAATTGTGCAAGATAAATTATACATGAACAATTCTGGTAATATATGAGAAAGATACAATACAATTACACACAATAACGGGTAGATTATACATGAACAATTCTGGTAATATATGAGAAAGGTACAGTATAAGAGAGTGTTAAGAAAGCGAGTACTAACATCTAAAGGTAGGTGTGAAAAATTACAAGCTTGAGATGTAAGTTATATATATCCATGGGTCAGACGGTCAGACCTCCGAGGGGCCAACAATATGACCTCAGAAGTCAGGGGAGGGGTGGAAGAGAGAGCGGGTCTTTTCCCTTCTCCCCTCCAGTGTAGGTTTTTGGAGTCGTTGAGAGAAAGGCGTGTCTAAGGTTCTTCTCTTTATTTTTATGTCTTGATAGTAGCGTAGTTATGCCTAGTCGTCTCTTGCCACCTTAGGGAGCGACGAAGAAAATTTTATGTCTACGGATCTTTTACAGTTCTATAAATATATTCCAGATGACCAAGTTTGTGTACAATATTAAATTGAGTGTAAGCACCTGGTATAATTTATATATATATATATATATATATATATATATATATATATATATATACATAAAACTTTTCCTATCGACATAATGAATAATGTTATATTCAATGCTATGTTTTGGCAATATTCATGGTCATTTCCAGAGCTTGGCACAGGTGGCCGTGAGGTCAGCCTTTCTGACCGAGGGTCAGATCACACAATAGGCAACCGTTGGATCTTACGACCATATACCACATTTAACCATGGGCACACAAGTATACATGTACTAGTATAGACTGAATAAATCATAAACTGAAGGGTAAGCATAAAGACATACAGGTATTATCCTCCAGCATATATATATATATATATATATTTATATATATATATATATATATATATATATATATATATATATATACTGTATATTTAGATACATATATATATATATATATATATATATATATATATATATGATATGTGTGTGTTCGTGTGTGAGCGTGCGTGTTTGTATTTGCTTATATACGTTTCCTTAATTGTAATGAACAGTAAAGGAGTAATATTGTGTGTCCTGTATCTTGTTTACCCTAACTCTCATACTTAATTTCGATTTCACTTAATGGTTTAGCTTGAACTATATCATCTCCCAAGCTATTTCGAGAATTGGGGGGTCTAAATCAAGCTCTGTTCTTTTTCAATTTGTTTTCATGACTTCGTGACGATCTCCCGTTCCCAAAGCTAGAGATATTATGCCAATTTCATAGTGTTTCTAGTCTCTCTTCATGCGTTTTCTCATCAAGGTTGGAAGCCAGTTGGATCGTTGTTCTTTGTAGTCTCTTGATCTCGTTTATATAGTTAATTCTGTGTGGGGACCATACCATCACTGCATAGTCTAATGTACGGTGGATCAAACATTCTTAGATTCTTTTCTTGCTTTCTATTCCTCCATTCATGTAATTAAATGTTAATTTCGTGTTTGTCAGGAGACAAAATATAAGTGACAAACACTCTTAGGTTCTCTTCCACTCGTTTAGTAATTGCTTGACCTCCCATTGAGTAATTCATTGACGGTGTTTATGAACTTTTACCTATTTCCATTACCTTGTATTTTTTCAAAGTTATTTTTTTATTTTTTCCATAACTGACTCCAAACGTGTAGATTGTCGCACTTTCCATGATGTCATATACTCGTACTTATATAAATAACATCACAAATATAAAATGAAAATATGCTACTTCACTATTTATATCCTTGCTTCATTACATATTCATTACTGCATTCTTGTGTGTGTATATGTGCATATGTGTGTGTGTATGCATGTATACATACATTTTATGTGTGTGTGTGTATGTGTGTGCATGTATGTGTATATACGTCTTATGTGTGTGTGTGTGTATGTGTGTGTGTGTGCGCGCGCGTATGTGTTTCTTGTCTGTTGCCCAACCTCTTGACTTGATATATTACACGCGGTACAAATAGAATAAAGCTTTTATATGTATAAACATGGTGAGAATAAACACGGCGTGGAATGTTAAAGTTATAGACCAGAATATATCATAGGAGATTGAGTTTTGAATCATGGCGTGTTTGCAGGTATACGATAAACGTGCTGCTTCACTCTTAGCTGAATAAGGTCACGTGGAGTTTCATACTACTGTAGTTATCTTGCACAATGATATGCATGCCAGGGGTTGGAATTGAATATGTCTTGCGACCTAAGGTATTGGAAGGTTACTGTAAGTGCAAAATGTGTAAGTATTGAATATGAGAGAGCAGAATAAACTGCACTCTTTCATAAATTTTAGGTTAAACTGGGAGACCCATAAATTAAGTAATGGGCTCTGAATATATATGTACATATATATATATGCATACATACTGTATATATCTATATATACAGAGCTTTTTCCCCCTTATAAGGGAGGTATCCAAGTCAGAGACACGTACCTATTCGAACCCATTTCACTCCTTTCCATCCCCCCTCCACCCCTCCCATATCAGCTCCTCATGGATGACGGGTCATCGCTGTATCCCGTCACTGCCCTGGGTCAAACGCTATGCAGCAAGACACATGACATTCACAGCAAGGCCGCTTCACTTAATCGGCGACCCCTCCACTCACGCAGAACAAGAGAAAATGGGGAGAAATCCCTTCGGGCTGCGCCAAAACACCATTCACATACAAAACACCCAGTCCCCTCTCCACCATCCCCCCCCCCTTCCTTGCATAACAGTATCATACAGTCATTCTCCATTCATCCCTATCTCCTGCCTTTTTCCTTCCTTGCTCGACAGATATACCGCTATTGCTCAACGCTCCCTTCACCCCATCCATCCATCTCATCCTCGTTTTTCCCCTCAAGTTCACTTCCTCCACCTCTGCCTTCCACACCTCTTTTACTAATTATTCATCATTCATTCTTTCCATGTGTCCAAACCATCCCAATTATCTTTTATCAGCCCTATATGCTATCTCCTTTTCCATTCCCGCTCTCCTCCTCACCTCCTCGTTTCTCACTCTATCCAACCTAGTAACCTATACCATACTTCTCAGACATTTCATCTCATACACATTTAATTTTTTCCTCACTGCCTCTCTTAAATTCCAAACCTCTGCTCCGTTTAATGCCATCGGCACAATTGCATATTCATACAATCTCTTCTCTGCATTCATACATATATATATATATATATATATATATATATATATATATATATATATGTGTGTGTGTGTGTGTATGTGTATGCGTATGTGTTTTTGTATATATGTGTGGGGGTACTTGTGTGGATGAGTGTGTGTAATTGTGTGCGTCTGTCTGTGTGTGTGTGTGTGTGTGTGTGTGTGTGTGTGTGTGTGTGTGTGTGCGCACACGCGTGTGTGAGTACCCTTGCATGCTTGCGCGTGTGTGCGCGCGCGTGCGTGCGTGCTCTCCCATATGATTTAGAAGGATCGCATTTGCCATCAAATATTTGTTATGAGATGTGAGCAGAATGCACACAATAAGACTTACGGAAGCGTATGCAGAAGCACACACTGTTGTGTGTGTATGTGTGTGTGTGTTCGTTACATTTCAAATTATATTTGAATTACATTTCGTGCCTTAATGTATGTGGGGACCGTTAAGATAAATTATTACCTACGTGTATAAATATTTTCTGTACATGCCTTGTCTTGTGTACATATGCTTGTCTTTGAATTCGCGAATAATAGTATGTATATGCTTGCTTTGTATGTATGTGCTCGTGTGCATGTGTGTGGATGTGTGTGTGTGTTATGTGTGTGTCTTTGCGTCTGTTTTCATGTGTTTATTTGTTGTTGTTATGTGTAATGTTCCTTGAATGATTTCATGTGTATTGTATCCGCAAATATGAGCATGTGACTCTATGTGTCTATTTGTGTGTTCATGTATTTATATTTACCGTTTTGTGTTTGTGTGTGTGTGTGTGTTTGTTTGTCTG
>NC_134787.1:27795728-27802592 GCF_046742065.1 Oratosquilla oratoria
GGGAGGGGAGGGGAGGGGAGGGGAGGTGAGGTGAAGGGAGGTGAGGGGAAGTGAGGGGAGGGGAGGTGAGGGGAGGAGAGGGTAAGGGAGGGGAGAGGGGAGGGGAAAGGATAGGGAAAGGGAGACGGGAAGGGGAGGTGAGGTGAGGAGAAGAGAGGAGAGGGGAGGGGAGAGTGAGGAGAGGGGAGGGAAAGGAAGGATAAGGGAGGTGGTGAGGGGAGGGGAGGGGAGGGGAGGGGAGGGGAGGGGAGAAGAAAGTAGGGAAAAGGAGGAAAAGGGGAGGGAGTTGAAAAAGTGGGAAGGGGAGAGATAGGAAAAGAGAGAGATGGGGTTAGAGAGTAAAAAGGAGGGGAAAGTGCCATAGGGGAGTACGATGTAAGGGATTAGGTGTAACGTAGGCAGGAAGGGTAAACGGGAAGGGAGGGGTGGACAGGTATTGTGAGGAATATATGGAGGGAGTGAATAGGAGAAAGAATAGGAGGGAGAGGAGGAGGAGGGGAAGAAAGAGGAGAAGGGGAAGAAAGAGGAGGAGGAGGGATAGGAGGAGGAGGGATAGGAGGAGGAGGAGGAGGAGGAGGAGGAGGAGGAGGAGGAGGAGGAGGAGGAGGAGGAGGAAGAGCTGCCCCCCATCTATTTTGTTATCTAGAGTCGGCGTTAGACACGCACTGCTGAACATCACGACAGGCCTCGTTATCACGTCTTATCACCTTATCATTAGCAGGTAAAAAAAGGGGGAGCGAGGAGGGGGGAAGAGCCTCGCGACCCGACGTGAACCGGACTCGGTTCTCGACCATCCGGACTCGGTTCCCGACCTGACCCGACCTGACCCGACCTGACCCGACTGTCGAGGGTGAGGACTGAGGCCGAAGGACGAGGGATTGCGCTTGTAAGGGAGTGGAGTGAGTGAGTGAGTGAGTGAGTGAGTGAGGGAGGGAGGGAGGGAGAGGGAGATGTGGGAGGTTGTGGGGGGGAGAGGGTGAGTAGGGGCGGGGGTGGGGTGGTGGTGGTGGTTCCGCGTGTTGCCGCGCCGCACCCTACTCATCGTTCGTTCTTGTGTTTTCGCCTTCGCCAGAGACTACCTACCTACCTACGGTACAATGACATGTCAGCTCGACTCGCGTGATGAGCCAGCGACGACTCCTCGGTGTCATAGTACGATCGCTCTGCGACGGCCAACTCCTCCTCCTCTTTCTCCTCCTCCTCCTCCTCCTCCTCCTCCTCCTCCTCCTCCTCCTACACAACCTTCTCCTCCTCCTCCTTCTCCTTCTCCTCCTCCTACTCCTATACACCCTTCTCCTCCTCCTCCTCCTCCAACACACCCTTCTCCTCCTCCTCCTCCTCCTCCTCCTCCTCCTCCTCCTTCTGCTACACCCCCTTCTCCTCCTCCTCCTTCTCCTCCTCCTCCTCCTCCTCCTCGACCACTTTACTCTCTTCATATTCCTCCTCCTCCTCCTACGCCTCCTTCTCCTCCTATTCCTCCTCGTCTCCCTTTTCCTCTTCCGTACCCTTTTTGTCTTCCTCGTCTTTCTCTTCCTTGCCCTCCTTACCTTTCTCATTTACCCGCTCCTTTTCCTTCTTCTTCTTCTTCTCTTCCTCCTCCTCGTCTTCCTCCTGCCCCCTTCTTTACCTTCTACTCCTCCTTTACTTCCTCCTCCTCCTCCTCCTCCTCCTCTTCATCGTCTTCATCATCTTTCCTACTCATCTTCCGTACCTTATTTACCTTCATTGTCTCTTTCCTTCCTCGCCATCCTCATCTTTTTTATCTGTCTGCTCCTCCTACTCCTCCTTTACTTTCTCTTCCTCCTCCTCCACATCCTTCTCCCCGCCCTCCTCACCCTCCTCCTTTTCCTCTTCCTTCTCCTCAACTCCTTCTTCTTCTCCACAGCCTTCTCCACCTCCTCCTCCTCCTCCTCCTCCTCCTCCTCCTTCTCCTCCTCCCCCTCCTCCTTCGCTTCCTCCTCTCCCCCCTCCCCCTTCTTTTTCTCACACTCTTTGCCTTCCTTGTCTTCCTCAATCTCCCCTTTACCCACCTCGCTTTTTTCCTTCGCCTCCTCATCCTCGTTTATATGTATGTACACACACACACACACACACACACACACACACACACACACACACACACACACACACACACACACACACACACACACACACACACACACACACACACACACACACACACACACACACACACACACACACACACACACACACACACACACATATATGTATATATATATATATGTATATATATGTATATATATATGTGTATATATGTATATATGTATATATATGTATATATATATATATATATATATATATATATATATATATCTATATATATATATATATATACAAACTAAGTTGAACACAACAGCATTCTCATACTTATTAATCTTCTTTTGAAGATTTTAAAATTTTCTGATAGTAGGTCTTGCTTCGGGAGGAGGATGGGCAAAGACAAGACATCCAAATTCTTCCATCTTTAATTAACGTTGCGAATACAAGGAGTCTTCCTCAGAACAGTATAAATGAATTACAGTCTTACACAGTTACATGATACACCATTAAAAGTTGTACAAGGGAAACATAGGTTTCAATATTGGCACCTAGGGAACTAGTAGACCTGAATCTTAGGGAGCGTCTCAAAGTTGGGATTTTGTGAAAGTCCAATGTTATTTATGAATATCGTTGCAGATATCGGGACTGCACAGTTCTTAATTCTACATAGATTGGTCATACGACATGTCACCTCAGCAAGCGATTGTCCCTATATTTGCATCAAGGGGAAATTAAACAGCATCATCTTCAATACCACCAGTGTGAGGTTGGTAGAGAGACTATTGTCAGCAGAACTAAGATAGTTAAATACTGCAATAAAACAAAGGATTTAGAAATGTTGGAAGCTGTCTGTAAAAGAGAACGGGTTCCAGCCATTAATATACAATCCAGTATGACTACAGCCATCCACCTGTACAACTCGTCCACCAGGCACCGATGTAGCGCTTCCCGACCTCAAACCTCTCCTCCTCCATCTTCCCCTCCCACTCCCTCCTCGCGACGGGGGTCCCATCTTTCAGACGTTCCCTGAAATTCAGGTCTCCCAGTTCCCTGGCTGCCAATATTGAAACCTATGTTTCCCGTGTATAATTGTCAATGGTGTATTCTGTAACTGTGTAAGACTGTAATTCATTTATACTATTCTGAGGAGAACTTGTATTCGCAACGTTAATAAATTATGGAAGAATTTGGATGTCTTGACTCCCGAAACAAGACCTGCTATCGGAAAATTCGAGAACATCATAAAGAAGGTTAATAAGTGTGAGAATGCTGTTGTGTTAAACTCAGTTTGTATTATCAGATTCTGCGCCCAATATACATATATATATATATATATATATATATATAATTATATATATATATATATATATCAATATTATAAAATAATATATAATCACGGAAAGAACCCCAACAGGACCGGTAAATAAAAAGGGGAAAACTTTAAAAGGAAATGTGTTTAACTTTCTAAAATTTCCGGCTAATATAAGCTATAGCTCTCTGTTCACTTTTCCCTAGAAGGAGGGCTAATAGCTATTAGCCGAAAATATAGGGAAGTTACCATATTCTTCTAAGGGTTTTTCCTTTTTTATTTCCGGGGGAACTGTTTGGGTTCTTTCGTGGATTATTAAATCACATATGTTGCCACAAAAAACATTTTTGTCATAATTTTGATATATAAATTATATTATATATCTTAAATATATTATTATAATTATATAATATATATATTAATTGAAATTACAATATGTAGAAATTTAATTTAATTTTTTACGGTTTCGGGGTAAAACAATAAAACTTCTCTGCTATATGAGACAAGGCCCAGAAAAAAGGCGGATTTATTTGGGCCAACTCTGGGGGGGGACCCGCGTTTACCTGGGGGGGGGTTTTAAAAGTGGTGGTTCCGAAGCGAAGCGAGGGGGAAAAATCCAGACCAAGGAACCATTTAAGGTCTTAGGGGCAGTTGCCCCGGACCCTTGGGCAGGCAGCCTGTTCGACCATTTATACCAAACACGAAAAATAAAAATTTCAAAATGTAAAATAAGAAAGGAAAAAAAAAAAAAAATGGGACCTGAAAAATGAAAAATAAAGTTGATCTTGAGTGGGGAAGAAAGTGGTTAGGTGATAGGGTTGGAAAAGTTAAGTATTTTGGAAATTGCGGGAACATTTCCTGATGAAAATATTAATTGGACCGTTTGGAATTTTCTCAATCACTTGCGATGGTCCAGACCTGTTAGATATAATTTCTTACACCTTTTAACCAGAAAAACTAAATTCAAAAAATATTTCATAAAGAATATAGGCCTTCCCCTCAGTGGGCTAAAGGGGGGGACCAAATTTTCAGGTAATAGTTTTTACATTATTCAAAAATTTCTCCACATTACAAGTTTGCGAAGCACCGGAGGAAAAAAAAGATTTGGGGAAACCCATTACTGCCTTCCATTATCTTTATCTAAACATAAGAAATCTTTCAGAAGGGGGAAAAAAAAAAAAAACATTGGTGGCTAATACATAAAAATAATTTTCAGACTAATAATTTCTGGGAAAACGGGACAATTGTAAAGTTGATTGCTGATGTTAATGCTGTTTTGATTTCCAAGGAAATCTTAAAGGGGGGGCCCCTGTCTATGGTTAACATTAGCAAACAGAAGGAACACTATCATCGAGGCTTTAGTATTATTGCTGTTTTTGGGTATATTATGTTCTTAATTTTGCTCCCACAAAACATCTTTTTCAGGGGGAGTTGTTTTTTAATTAATGAGGGGGGACAATTAGAAGGAAGGCTTCCCTCTACAAATGGTTGGACCAATATTTCTTGTGGAGCCATTTTTAAATTAAACCCAATTCATTGGTACCAAAAAAGAAAATTTCGAATTCAGAGGGATGAAATTGGGTTCAAGGTTGGGTTGCTTTCTTTAATTAAATTTTTATGGGGGGAAAAAAATTTCATAAAAAAAAACAAAAAAAAAACAATTGGCTGGATTGGGAGGGTTTTAATGGGCTTCATGGGTTACTTAAAAAATAAAAAAAATTCTATTTCCTCCTATTTTACGTATTCCTTATATTAATTCTGTGGGCTGAGTATATTTTAAGGGGTTGTTTTTTGATAAAAGATATTTTCGTAAGTTTCCCTGTCACCTAAAAAACAAGATTTCATAGGAAAACCTTTGGTTTTGTGATCCTTTTTGGGTTAAAAAAAAAAAAAAAACAAAAAAAACTATTCATTTCCCCCCTTTTAAATTCAAAAAAAAAAAACTCTTTGTGAATGATGTTTTTTTTTTTTTGCGATTTCTAAGATGATTTAAAAATGTTTTGGTTTTTGTTAATTTTTGGCTTAGGTAATACCATAATTTCTTCTTTATGGAAAAATTTAGGTCCATTTTTTTAAATTCCCCGGAAAAAAAAAAAAAAAAAAAAAGACACCTTTTTAAAAAACACTGTTTGAGTCCTATTATCATTGAATCCCATTACCCGCCCATAAAAATTTTGTTTTAAAAAAATTTCAAAACCAGGTATCTAGAAAATAAACTTTTGTCCTGTTTCAATAGCAAAATTAATACAGTTTTCTAACACCTTCCTGTTTCAGTTACCTTCTAAAAAAAGGTTCAATTGGTCCACTAGGGGGGGGGGGACTGCATTTCCCCACGTTTGGATGGCAGCCAAATAAATCAAATTTTCAAACGGCCGATCTGGACCCTGGGACCCTCACTAAAAAAATGTCAACCTTTGGCAACCCGGGGGGAACCTCATCAAAGGGTCATGTGGACCATTGGAGTCCCCATTTGCCCCGTCTCCTAGTGTTGTGGAAATAAATTGTTATATGAGCTTTTTCTTTCTTTCACACAAAATCTTCCCCAAGCCTTCAGTACATTAAAACATTCTTAAATAACCAGAACATTCTTCACAGGGAGGCATATAAAAACAAAACGGGGAAAACAGTTAAAATAAAAAATGGTGTTATACACTTAATAAGAACTCGCCCTTCCCCACCACTAAAGTAAAAAAACAAATCCCGCTTGGTGGATGTAGTATTTTGACCCAAATACAATGAGGGGCTTTCTATGGCAATGTAAAAAAAATCATGTTGCCTATGCTGGCGGTACCTCTAAAAAAAAAAAAAAACTAATGTTTGTGGTTTTACTAGTTTTAAAGAGGTTATTTCGAGAGGAACTGTGCACCTCGACAAATCTAACATTTGGGGGGGGGACATAACCCCAGGTTGCAGTCTTAGGTAGGGCAAAAAATTTTTTTCCATTGCACTTTGGCTGAAAAAAAAAAATGGGGGGGCTATCACTACAACAACACCATTTGCAAAATTTTTACCCATTCATTATTTCAAGATTTTGCCATCCGGTAGGAGCTTGATTAAGGGGGACAGGAAAAAAAAAAAAAAAATTTAATTGCTGGCCGTGTAAGGGGGGACTGCCACGCAAAAAATTAAAAAAACCTTGTAGAAGTTATGGTACGTAAAAAACAAAAAAAAAAAAAGTTCCTATTATTCAATAATTCAATCACAACAATTGTGTTTAAAGCATTGGTTTTTGTTTCAAAACGGACAAAATTTTTCTGTTTCTTCGGTGGCACGCCCCTCCCCCTCCCCCCCTCCACCCCCCCTCTGATTTCCCCCAAATTTCTTCATCGGACAGCTACCTTCGGTTAGGTGGGGGGGAAGGGGGTCCAGGGGCTCTCTTCTCTTTTTTTTTATTTTCCCAACCCCTCTACCCCCCCCTCAGCACTGCTAACCTTCATCTTTACTCCTCCTACACTAACCACCCTCCCCCCACCCTCCAGAGGACCAGTTAGGCC
>NC_134787.1:27803092-27805592 GCF_046742065.1 Oratosquilla oratoria
TTGATGAAGGTTGAAAAAGATGTCCCGGGTCGAGTTCCGAGTTCCTGAGTTTATTCCTGACCGGTTTCGCTCTATGCTTCTTCTTTTTCCAACTGCATCAACTTGTCACAAGTGTACCAGCATATAGTATATATATTATATATATATATATATATATATATATATATATATATATATTTATATATATATCTATTTATATATGGATAAGTATTTTAGACAGGATTATTTGGATGATGGCGAATCATAAACACAGAGGGTCGGCTCGCAACCCTAAACACTCTATCGTTTCGATTTGGCGTAGAAACTTCTTCAGAAGAAGTTCTACGCGAACGATACGATTAGGAGTGTTTAGGGTTCCAAGCCTTCCCCTGTGTTTATGTTCTCCATCATCCAAAATTATATATATATATATATAGATATATTATATATATTATATATATATATATATATATATTATATATATTTATAAATATATGGAGGGAAAAACACTGGGAGCCTGTGTTCCCTTGAAAAATGCAAGGTTGACCACGAGGAAAAAAAAACTACATAAGCAGAGCAATTTCGATGTAATCACACCTTCAGTGCAAATAATACATAATGAAAGATACAAAGGTGCAGAATATATAGGTGGGAAACAAAGGGAACGTGAACACATCCTGGTGGGTACTACCTCTCCTCTCTCACCAGGATGTCTCCACGTTCCCTTTGTTTCCCACCTATATATTCTGATTCATTGTTTCCTTCATTATGAATTTGATTGGCCACTAACGATGGTGAATACACGGAAAGCGGTCTGCTTTAATAGTTTTTCTTCGTGGTCAACATGGCATATATATATACATATTATATATATTTATATATATATATATATATATATATATATTATATATATATGTATATAGATATATCTATGTAGCTATCTATATATATACATATACTTTATTTTTTTATATATATATATAGATATATACATGTATGCATTTATTTATATATATACTAGTATATATATTATGTTTACATGTAAATATTATTAATATATTTATATATAGGTATACATGTAGATATATTAGTATATTATATAAGTATATACTATTCGTCATATATATATATATATATGCATAATTATGTATATATATGTATATCTATATATGTAGGTATATACATTATAATTTACAAATATATATATTATATATATATATATATATATGTATATAATATATATATATATATATATATTTATATATACATATATATATACTATATATATGTATACATAAATATTCATATACGTATACATATATATATTGTATATATATATAGTATATATATATATATCCATATATATATATTTATATATATATATACTTATATATACATTTATAGAACATATATATATACATATATATATACATATTACATATATATATACATATATATATACATATACAGTATATATATATATACAGTATAGGTATATATATATGTATATGTATATGTATCTATATAGATGTAAACATATATATATATGCATATATATGACTATATATATCTATATATATATATATATGTTTATAAATATTCATATATATTTATATGTATATATATATATATATTTATGTTTACATAGTATATATACACAATATATATACATTATATATATTTATATATATATATATATATTTATATTATATTTAATTCGGATGTATATAATATCTATATGTTTTATATATAGAGATATTTTGTATTGATATGTGTGTATATATATATATTTCTATGTATCTAATATATATTGTAAATATGTATATAGGAATATATATACATATATATATATTTCATAAAAAATATACATACATATATATATATATATATATATATATATATATATATACATACTATTTATAGATATATATTTGTATTATATATATATATTTATATGAAATTATACATAATTATACTCTATATATACATATATATATATATACATATGTATTATTAATATAAATATATCTATATATATATAGTATATGTATATACATGTGAATATGTATATGTGTATTTATAGATATATATATCTATATATATATATATATATTTATATATATATATATATCCATATATATATATAGTGGAGGAAAAATCACTGGGAGACTGTGTTCTTGAAAATGTAAGGTTGACCACGAGAAAAAAATACTAAAGCAGAGCACTTTCGTTTATTCACATCTTCAGTGCAACATAATACATAGTTGAAAGATACCAAGGGTTGCAGGAATTTATTGGTGGGAAACAAAGGGAAGCGTGAAGACATTCTGTGTGGGGTACTACTTCTCCTCTCTCGCTAGGATGGTCTTCCACGTTCCCTTTGTTTCCCAGCCCTATATATTTCTGCACTATGTATTATTTGCACTGAAGATGTGAATACACGAAAAGCGCTCTGCTTTAATAGTTTGTCTTCGTGGTCAACCTTGAGTTATATATTATATATATATATTTATATATATTT
>NC_134787.1:27813092-27820592 GCF_046742065.1 Oratosquilla oratoria
CCAATGCACAGGCAGCCTCGTGATGGGGGAGAGGGAGAGGGGCACGTCCTCCTCCTGTGTGTGTGTGTGTTACTGTGGGTGATGGATGTGTGTGGGTGGGGTGTGTACTAGAACGCGCTCTGGTAGAGTTATCCCTGGATGTAGGCTTTGAGAGATGGGCGGGGTGGTATTAACGGTGTTGTTTGGATGTCGGGTCGGTGTCTGTTCAGGGCAACGAGGATAAATATATCACGTTGCTCGTATCGGTGATGATTCTGCAGTGGTGGCAGTTGTGGTGGTGGTGGCAGTAGTGGTGGTTTGGTTATGTGGTAGTGATGGTGGTTATGGTGGTTGCAGAGGCGCAGCAACTGTCTCCCCCAATGGCTCAAGCTGCTTTGAATGAGTCGATACACAAACGCGCTCGGCCACCATCCACCTCTCCCTCCCTTCCTTCCTCCGCACCCTCCTCACGTCTCCATTGCGTTGCCATTTTTTACATCCATTTTTATTTTCTTAACATCTCCACGAAACAAGGCCAAACTTTACAAAACTACCCACTTATTTGTTCTAATTCGATTTCGGGTAGTCCGGATTTGGCAAAGAACGCGCCCGACCCGGATAATTAAATTAAAATTACATATTTAGTCAACGCTGTCATCCTACGTCACTCCCTCGACCACTGCCGTACTACAGCAACGTAACCCGCCAGGGAAAACTTTCCTCTCCGGTCTTCGGTCTCTATTCTTAAATTTTCGCTCTGACTTGTGCAACACACCTGATACTGAATGTTAACAACTGGTCCGGTAGCAATGGTAGAAAAGGTAGATGCGAGGAAGAAGGCGGGAGAAGCGGTAGCTGCGTTGGGAGCAGGAAGAGGAGGAGGAGGAGGAGGAGAGAGTGAGAGAGAGTGAGAGAGACAGATGCAGGAGGAGAGGTGAGGTTGTACGATAGAGCGAACGGCTACACTCTCGTGGAGGGGAAAGGAGGGAAGGGGAGGGGAGGGAGGGGAGGGGAGGGGAGGGGAGGGCAGACGGGATAGGGTAATGGGCGAGGACCGGCCAAGTCCCAGGGACAAAACTAGGGACAGGTGAGAGGAAGGTGGACCACCTCGTATTAATAGTAAGGAGGGAGGCGGGCAGAGGAGGAGGAGGAGGAGGAGGAGGAGGAGGAAGAGGCGGATAAAGAAGGAGGAGGAGGAGGAAGAGGAGAAGGAGGAAGAGGAGGAGGAGGAGGAGAAAGAGGAGGAGGAGGAGGCTAAGAGGAAGGAGAGAATCGAATAAGGGACGGAGAGAGGACAAGGAGGAGGGAAGATGAACGTGGAGGGAATGAATGTGGAGGGAAGAGGAAATGAAGCACTTGGAAGGTCAACGAGGAGGCGGAAGTGGAGGAAAAGGAAGTGGAGGCGCGGCGCTGTGGAGGAAGGAAGTGGAGGCAGAGGTCAAGGAGAGGGAGAGGAGAAGGAGGAGGGGGAGGAGGAGGAGGAGGAGAAGGAAGAGGAGTATGGAGGACAGAAGAGGAAGAGGAGGAGGAGGAGAGGACGAAAAGGAAGAGAAAGCCTACAAGGAAGAGAAGGAAGGACGGGAGGGCGAGGCGCAGGGGAAGAGGAAGAGGAGGAGGAGGAGGAGGAGCAAAAGAAGAAGAAAAGGAGGAAGAGGAAGAGGAAGGGAGGAGAAAGAAGGGCAGGAAGGGGAGGAGGAGGAGGAGGGAAAGGAGAGGAGGAGAAGGAAAGGCAGGAAGGGGAGGAGGAGGAGGACGTGAGGAGGAATAGGAGGAAGGGGACTAGGGGGAACAGGAGAAAGAAGAGGAAAAGGAGGAGAAAGAGGAAGAGTAGGAGGAGAAAAAATAAAAGAAGGAGGAGAAGGAGAAAGAGGAAGAGGGAAGGAGGAGGAAGAAGAGAAGGAGAAAGAGGAGGAAGGGAGGAGAAGGAGGAAGAGAAGAAAGAGGAAGAGTAGGAGGAGGAGGAGGAGGAGAAGTAGGAGGATAAAGAGGAGTAGGAGGAGGAGGAGAAGGAGGAGTAGGAGGAGGAGGAGGAGGAGGAGGAGGAGGAGGAGGAGGAGAAGGAGAAGGAGGAGGAGGAGGAGAGAGGAAGAGGAAGGAGGAGGACGAGTGATGAGGAGGGAAGAGGAGGAGAGAGCGGGACGAAGGAGAAGGAGGAGGAGTGGGAGGAGGGAGGAGGACGAGTGATGAGGAGGAAGGAGAAGGAGAGAGCGGGACGAAGGAGAAGGAGGAGGAGTGGGAGGAGGGAGGAGGAAGAGAGAGCAGGACGAAGGAGATGGAGGGACGGGGAGAGGAAGAGCTCCAGGGAGGAAGGGAGGGGGAGGAGAGAGGGGGAGGGGGAGGAGAGAGGGAGGGAGGGAAGGAGGGAGGGAGGGAGGGAGGGAGGGAGGGAAGGAGGGAGGGAGGGAGGGAGGGAAGGAGGGAAGGAGGGAGGGAGGGAGGGAGGGAGGGGGAGGGGGAGGGAGGGAGGGAACCGTGGAGGAAATGAACAGGTATGACTTGGTAGGAAATGGAAGGGAGTGAAGGACAACATGGAGGGGAGAGCCCTCTTCCACCAGCAATGGAGGAGGAAGAGGAGGAGGAAAAGAAGGAGGAGGAAGAGGAGGAGGAGGAGGAGGAAGAGGTGGTGGAAAGGGATATGGAGGAGGTGATTTTCGTGCACGTGATGATGGAGGTGTATGAACTGGAAGAGATGGGGGGTACACAGAGAGGAGGAGGAGGAGGAGGACATGGGGGCTGGGCATGGCAGACCCTTCCCCAAAGGAGCTTTAGCTGTTTGGGGAGGCCAATAGAATCGACCGGCGGCGGCAAGAAGAAGAAGAAGAAGAAGAAGATGGACGAAGAAGCCTCACTCGGAGGCCAAGAAGGGGCGACAGAGAAGGGTGTGGGAAGAGAATGGGTCGAGGAGGAGGAGGAGGAGGAGAAGAAGGAGATGGAGAAGGAGGTGGAAGAGAAGAAGGAGGAGGAGGAGGAGGAGGAGGAGAGGCAATAGAAAAAGAAGAAGAAGGTGGAGGAGAGCGCGAAGGCGGTGGAGGAAGAGGAATAGGAGCGGAGGAAGAGGAGTAGGAGGAGGAGGAGGATGGAGAGGAGGGCGAAAAGGTGGACAAAAAGGAGGACGGGGAAAAAGAGTGGTGAGAATATCCTATGACAAGTGTAATGAAAACTTGGACAGAGGTCCTCCTCCTCCTCCTCCTCCTCCTCCTACTCCTCCTCTCGGCCACGTCTCCGCGCTGCTGCTGCTGCTGCTCTCGTGGTATTGGCAGCAGGGAGGAGGAGGAGGAGGAGGAGGAAGAGGAGGAGGAGAAGGAGGAGGAGGAGGAGGAGGAGGAGGAGGAATATGAGGCGGAAGAAGGAAGAAAAGGAAGAAAGAAGAGCAATAATAGAATAAGGAAGAACAGAAGGAGGAGGAGAAGGGAGGAGAAAAATAAAAGGAAAAGAAAAAAGAGAAGGAGGAGGAGGAAGAACGAAATAATAAAGAGTGGCAGGAGGAGGAGTGGTTGGTGAAGGAGAATAGGGAGAAAGAGGAAGAAGGGGAAAAGGAGGAGGAAGAGGAGGAGGAGAAAGTGAAGTAGGAGGAGGAAGGGAAGGAGGAGGAGGAAGAAGAAGAGGAACAAGCGAAAGAGGAGGAAGAAGAGGAAAGAAAGAGTACTAGGTGAAAGACGAAGAAAAGGAGGAGGAACAAGACAGAAGAGGACGAGGAGGAAGAAAATGGAAAATAAAAAATACGAGGAATAAAAGTGGGAGGAAGAAAAAAGGGAGGAAGAAGAGAAAGAAAGGGAGAAAGAGGAAGGAGGAGGAGGAGGAGGAGGCGGAAGAAGAGAAAGAAGAAGAAAAAGAGGAAGGAGGAGGAGGAGTAGGAAGAGGAGTAAGAAAAGGAAAAAAGAGGATGATGAAGAAGAGAAGGATGTGTATGAGGAAATGAATATAAACAGGAGAAAGAGAAGGAGTAAAGAGAAGAGAAAGAAAAAGGAAAATAAGGAAGAGGAGGAGAAAGAGGAAAAAGAGGAGAAAGAGGAGGTAAAAGGGGATGAAGGGGAAGAAGAAGAGAAGACGAGGGAAGAGGGAGATGAGGAGGAAAAGGAGGATAAGGAAGAGCATGAGAAATGGAAGGAGTAGAAACAAGAGCAGCAGGAGGTGTAGTAGAAGGCAGAAAAGAAGAGGAGAAGGAGGAGGAGGCACAGAAGGATCAGAAGGAGCACTTGTAGGAGGAGGAGGAAGAGGAAGATGAGGAAGCACAGAAGGAGTACAGTAGATGGACCAGCAGTAGGGGGAAGAGGAGATGGAGGCGGAGGAGGAGGAGGAGGAGGAGGAGGAGGAGGAGGAGGAGGAGGAGGAGGAGGAGAAGTAGGAGGAGGAGAAGGAGGAGGTGGTCATAGCGCTGCCATACGGGTGGCCGGCCGGCCGGCCACCCTGCCGAGGAGGAGGAGGAGGAGGTGCAGGAGGAGGAGCAGGAGGAGCTAATTAGGCGGCGCAAGAAAACGACCATCGAAGGACGAAAAACGTTGATGAAAGGTCAACCTCGGAACAAAATGAAGCGAGAACTGCCGACGGGAAAAACGTAATTGAATATCACCAAATTAGGGAGTCAATTTTGGAAAGAACAAAGTATGTAGAAAAGACACGTGTTTACGCGCGCGCATGTATGTGTGTTTGTGTGTATGTGTGTGTGTGTGGGGGGGGGGGCTACTCAACCGACATCGATACTAAACTAACACATCAGAACGATGAATAAAGACCAAAAAGGCATAATAATAATATGACAACCTGATATTACGACTTCCAATAGTTTCCAGCAACACTGCCGAGTACAAATTATGAACAAATAAATCCCGCCTTTTAAGTAACATTACATACTTCTTCTATGTGTATATATATATATGTATGTATGTATATATATATATATATATATATATATAGATAGATAGATAGATAGATAGATAGATAGATATACATATATATATATACATATATATTTATATATATAGATGTCTATATATATATATATATATATATATATATATATATATATATATATATAGACATACAGGGCATTTCAGAATAATTGAAAACCATTCAACTAGGCTTTATCTAATATCCAAACATGATATATTGATAATGGTTATATTTGTTTAAAGCTGAGATAATAACAATTATGTATTTCAAAGTAATAAGGCATAAACTTTGGAAAAATAAAAGTGCTTAGAGAATATGCTCCAAATGCCCGCCATTGAGCCGCAGGCATTCCTGAACGCGCCGTGCAAAGATATTGATAACACGTACACAGTCCTCCTGACTAATGGTCTGAATGTTCGCTATCATGGCTGCTTTCAACTCTGCGATGGTAGTAGGGTTGTTCTTGTAGATATTTTCTTTGAGGAAACACCACAAGAAGAAGTCTGGAGGGGTTGAGATTCGGGGAATGTGGTGACAATTCTTTGTCGGTTTTGCGGCAGATGATGAGTTCTCCAAAGTGCTCCTTCAACCAATCCATGGTCATGTTTGTAGTGTGAGGAGGACCATTATCCTGCTGAAACCGCTGTTCATCTTCAATAACATCACGTTCCTCCAGCTCACCCCAGAACAGTTCCATGATTTTCACATAGCGCTCCTTTGTTACTGTCACGACATTTCCATTCTCGTCTTAAAAAAAAATGGTCCAATAATTCCATGCTTGGACATTTAAGCCCATGCACTGCATTTCTTTGGATGCAAAGGTCTATCAGCAATACGGTGAGGGTTGTGAGTGCCCATGAAAACCCAGTTCTTGGAGTTAACATACCCACACAGCAGAAAGTGGGCCTCATCTGAAAAAACACATGTTGTTCAGGAAGTTTTTATTCTCCTCAATCTTTTCAGATATTCAACCACACATGGTGACTCTCTTATCCTTATCAGCCTGGATGAGCTGGTGTTTGATCAGAATCCTATAAGAATAGAGCTTCAGATCAGAGACCAAAATGCGTCTAACTGTAAGAACATGAAATCCCAAGCTGTGGACTCCTACGACGCAGAGATTTGCTCGGGGTTCGACCCACAGAATCTTAAACAATCGCGATATTCTCAGGTTTGCGAACCGTAACAGGAGCTCCAGTATGTGATTTTCTAGCCTTCCTACGATCCCCTTACTGTTATGCAAGGAAAGAAGGGCTAATGGGGGATGGGGGGTAGGGGTTCTTTATGTGTGAATGATGTTATGGCGCAGCTCGAAGGGATTTCTCCCCGTCTTCTCTTTTTCTGCGTGAGGGAACGGAGAGATGTGGAGGGTCGCCGATTAAGTGAAGTGACCTTGCTGTGGATGTACTGTGTCTTGCTGCATTGCGTTTGACCCAGGGCAGTTGGCGGATGCAGGGATGACCCGTCGTCCATGAGGAGCTGCGAGGGGAGTGGTGGAGGGGAGGGAGAAGGAGGTAGGTGGAAGGAGGGTGAGGGAGAGGAGGGAGAGGCGTAACCGAATTCTTGGTGAATAAGGGTAAGGAAGAAGTATAATTACCAAGTATAACTCTTTGATTACCATAGAATTAAGCGTGGACCTAAAGTTGGTATTTCACAGGAGGAGGGAACACGGCTGAGATGGAGGGAAAGAGGAAGGAGAGAAGGTGGGAGGAAAGGGAGAAAGGAGAGTGATGAATAGGCACACACACACATACATATACGCCACACACACACACACACACACACACACACACACACACACACACACACACACACACACACACACACACACACACACACATACGGGCACAATAACACACACACACACACACACGTAAAGTATGTGTTGTGTTCTTCTACTTTATGTGCATGTAATATGTGAGTACAAGTGTAATAAACACTGTATCAACGTTGTTGGGTCCGGCCCTGTTTGAAAGAGGCGCGTTCACAAATAAGTCTTTCTCATCTCGTTCTTGATTTGATATTCAGTGCCGTGAGTCACTCCCAACACGATAATCGAGATGTAAATGAGTAATAAGTTATTTCACGGGAAATGAGTATATTAACAATTTATTGCTAATCACAGGTCCGATTCAGTAGCAAGTTTCCCTGTCTATAATAATTATTCATCTCGACTTATAAATATCCACGCAGTATTTCCTTTTCCTTGATGAAGCCACTCCGTCCAATCTCTGCTAATCACCTTTTCGTTTCTGATGTAAATGTTTGGACTTATTGTTGTCTTGTTGCATAAAGAAGTTTTGAGATTCCCTCGGCAACATTAGGAATAAATGGATCTACTCAGTAGAAAGGTTAGTTAAAAGAAGTTTAAACCTTTCGCTGAGCAGAGGTTGGGGGGGAGGTGTTTTCGTTTGAATGAAAGTACCTGGAGGCATAGGTCAGAGCAGCAAATGTATGTCACCAGTAGCAAGGAAGGGAGAAAAGCACATTCCCCGGATACTTAGAAACTTTTTGTTAGATCCGAATGACGGGTCCGGGGATCCTCCTCCCTGGAATTTTGTCCAGCCTCGAAAGAAAGGGAAGACCATTGGTACATAAACACTCATTCTCAGTTTTCCAATTACACATTCT
>NC_134787.1:27833092-27840592 GCF_046742065.1 Oratosquilla oratoria
TAGGCAAACGCCACTTTGATTGATCTCAATAAATTGTAGGTTTCTCCGAATATTTTGTTAATATGCTTATTTGGTGCCATGTCCTTGCCAATCATCACTCCAAGATCTTTCTCTGAATTTACTTTTTTCACCTTTTCTTCACCAATTTTATAATCTTTTGATATTCTCTTTTTACTCTTTCCAAACTCCATTATACTACATTTCTTTGTGTGTGTGTGTGTGTGTGTGTGTGTGTGTGTGTGTGTGTGTGTGTGTGTGTGTGTGTGTGTGTGTGTATTTACCTAGTTGTATTTACCTAGTTGTATTTTACGGGAAGGGGAGCTATGCTCGTGAGGTCCCGTCTTCATATATCTCATTTTATCTAAACTATTTTTAAATTCATGTATTGTTTTTGCACACACCACTTTCTCATCTAACTTGTTCCAACTGTCTATTGCTCTGTGAGGAAAGCTGTTCTTTTTGCAAATCTCTTCTATAGTTGTCTTTTTTTATTTTCTTTCCGTGTCCTCTTGTATTTCTGTCATCCCATTTTATCAGATTCTCTCTATCAGTAATTTCTATGCCTTTCATGATTCTGTAAATAGCTATCAAATCTCCTCTCTCTCTTCTTTGCTCTAGTGTCTGTAGTTTAAGTTTTTGTAGTCTCTCTTCATATGATAGTTTTGAGAGTGTTGGTGCCAGTTTAGTAATTGCTCTTTGTATTCTTTCAAGTTTTTTTATACATTTTTTTTGTACTTGGTGACCATATCGTTGCTGCATATTCCAATCTTGGTCTTATCAGGGTGACTAGGATTTTCCTCACCATTTCTTCATCCAGGTATGTAAATGCCACTTTGATTGTTCTTATTAAATTATAAGTTTCTCCAAAAATCTTATTTATATGTTTCTCAGGTGACATATTATTCATAACAATGACTCCCAGGTCCCTCTCATTTTCTACTCTTTTTATTCCTTCTTCTCCCAAATTATATGATCCTGTTATTCTGTTTTTTCTTTTTCCAAATTACATTATACTACACTTTTTTGTATTGAACTCCATCTCTACACTTTTTTGTATTGAACTCCATCTCCACTTCTTGTACTTTATTTAGATCTCTCTGTAGTGATTCACAATCTTCTTCAGTTTTCACTCTTTTCAGTAATTTTGCATCATCTGCAAAGAAGCTCATATAGCTTTCAATTCCTTCATCCATATATCATTATATATATAGCAAAACATTATTGGGGCCAGAAACTGTTCCCTGCGGGACACCGCTTATTACTTCATTCCATTTTGAGTGCTGATCTCTTATCACTACTCGCATTTTTCTTTCTTGCAAAAAGTCTTCCATCCAATTTAGCAATTTACCTTGTATTCCTCCTTCATATTCTAATTTCTTAAGCAACTTCTTATGTGATACTTTGTCAAAGCTTTTTTTTAGGTCTAGCAATGCACAATCAGCCCATCCATCTCTTTCTTGTATTATATCTATTAGCCTTGAATAGAAAACATATTAAATTGGTGACGCATGATCGTCCTTGTCTGAATCCAAATTGCCTTGGATTTAGTACGTTGTTTTTTTCCAAGTATTTTACCCATCTACTTTTGATAATTCTTTCACATATTTTTTGCTATTGTACTTGTTAGAGAGACTGGTCTATAGTTGGTAGGTTCTTCTTTTATTTCCTCCTTTATATATAGGTACTATATTTGCTTTTTTTCCAATCTTCTGGAACTTTTCCTTCTTTTAAGGGGGGGGAACTGCTTATTATGCTATGTATTTTGTATGCCAGTTCATTCCTACATTCTTTCAGAATCCAGTTTGCTATTTCATCTGGCCCAATGCGATTTTTCTGACATCAAAATTACCCAAGTGTGTCAATATTTCATTCTTCGTTACTTCTATTTCTTCCATAGGGGGGACTTTTTCCTTCCACTCAATCTCTTCAGGTTGTATATTTTCCCTTGTAAACACTGATTTAAAATGTTTGTTCATAATTTCTGCCATTTCCATTTCCTCAGTGTATTCAACTCCCCCTTGTCTTAATTTCTCCAAGTCTTGTTTGTTTTTCAGTTTATTGTTTACAAATCTGTAGAATTGTTTTGGTTGATCTTTACACTTTTCTATAACATCTTTTCATATTTTCTTTTTTCCTCTCTGCACTTTTTGTACATATTCATTTCTATAACCAGTATATATTTTCCATTTTTCAGGTCTTCTGTCTTTTTTCCATCCGGTCCAGGCTTTGTCTCTTTTGTCTTTTAACTCCCTACAACTTTTGTTGTACCAGCATTTTACATATTCTTTTTCTTGTTTTTGTCTTGGGACATACTTTTCCACTCCTTCTTTGTAAAATTTTTGTCAAAATATTCCATTTCTCTTCCACTGATGTTTCTTCTTTGTATATTTCTTCCCAGTTTTCTTGTTGGAAGAATTCTCTTATTTTATCAAAGTTTGTTTTTTCATACATCATTCTTCCTTTTCTATATTGTTCAATTTTCTTTTTCATATATTTTTTCTTCATTCAGTTCCAGTTCAATCAATATGTGGTCACTTTTACCTATTGGTGTTTTATATTCAATCTTGTCCACTATTCTAGGTTCAGATGTAATTATTAAGTCTAGCCTCGATGGTTCTTCTTCATTTCTATACCTAGTGTTCTCTTGTATCCATTGTGTCATTGAATGGTCAGTAATCATCTCAAGTAGAGCATTTCCCCATGAGTCATCACCACTCTTTACTGTCATTTCTTCCCAGCAGATTTCTTTGCAATTAAAGTCGCCCATCATAACTAATTCTTCCTCCGTCTTCCATTATTTTAGTTAATTGCTATCTTTGTGTCCTCTAACATACTTTTATGTTCATTCTCCTCCCATGAGGCTGTTTTCGGAGGCACATAGTTGATCACAAATTTTCTGCTCTTCTTATCTCGGTCTTCCACTTCTATCATAATCATCTCTACTGTATTCTTTCCATATATGACACCTTTCACGTTTATATCCTTCTTTGTCAGGAACATAACTCCACCCCCTTGTTTTTTTCTCTCTGTTTCTAATCCAATAATTGTATGTATCATGTCCTACACTGTTGGGTGGTAGTGGGCCTTTTAATTTTGTTTCTACAATTCCCATTATGTCCGGTTCTTTTTCTTTCAAATAATCATTCAGTTCATTCAATCCTGTTATCAATCCATCTATATTTGTGTAAGACACTCTTAGTTTTCTTGCCACTTCCATTGTGTTCTCTGTTTCCCTTATGTTTTTCTTTAGTATGTCGAACTGCTTTATTTTCCATGTTCACTACTCTCCAATAGAATCTCTCTTTCTCTGACTCCGTTCTTTTTCCTCGTTTTTTGCCTTAGCTTCAATTCTTTTCTGCTTTTTCTGCCTCTCTTTCCTCCTTATTCATTTCTCTTTTTATCCATACCTTTTTATATTGATCATTTGTTGCTAGTTTTCCCTGTCTTGGATAGAATTTTCTCTGCCGTTGTTTGTGACCCTGAATTTAATCTTAATTGGGTCTGGTCTTATCTGTACTATATTTTCCGAGTCTGAATTTTTTCCTCAATTTCCTTTATAATTTTCTGGTTCATCTTCCTGGACTAATTTTAATAAACTGCTTACCCTTTCATTTTCCTCCTTGATTCTTGCGGTTCTATCTGGGTTATGTTTTCTCTTCCATTCCTAATATAATTAATACATTTCTTTTTGTCAGCTAATTCTCTTATACTATATTCTCCTTCTGTCTCATCACTTTAATAACTGAGTCTTCATTAAGTTCTTTCAATTGCTGTTTGACTATGTCAGTGAATGAAACCTTATTCCCTTCTTGAGTTATTCTCCAATTTTTAGCTTCTGTAGCTATTTTCTCACTGTTTTCATTACTATTCTTCTTCAATTTCTCATTCTCCTCCTTTACATTTCCTAACTGTCTTTTTAGGTCCTCTACTTCTTCAGTTAAGTTTCTGTTAGCCTTCTCTAGTTGTTCCAATCTTTCAATTCTTTGGAGAATGGAGCCTACATTACCTAACTTACGTTCCAAGTCCTCGATCACCTTATCAACTCTCTCCTCTAGTCTTATCAGTCTGGGGGGGGTTGTGTCCCCCCCACCCTCTTTAAATCCCTGGAACATATGCTCGTCACTTTCTACTGTATTTCTCCTCTCTATACTTCTAATCTTTACATTTTTATTTGCCATTTCGTCATCCGGTGGTCGTTTCATGTTGACCTTCCGCCCGTCTGCCTGGGCCAAGTCCTCCACATCCTCATTACCTTCCATTTCCCCAGTAATCCCTCCCCCTCTCCTCTTTCCTTACTTTCCCACTACCTCACGAGCAATTGCCCCCCCCCTGCAAATACAAAAAGGCACTTCTCTTTGCGTTGGTATCCACAATCTGCACTTTTCTTCAGAGCGTTCGTCAAGCCGTCCGTTCGTTGAAAGTGTGTGTGTGTGTGTGTGTATTTACCTAGTTGTATTTTACGGGAAGGGGAGCTATGCTCGTGAGGTCCCGTCTTCATATCTCATTTTATCTAAACTATTTTTAAATTCATGTATTGTTTTTGCACACACCACTTTCTCATCTAACTTGTTCCAACTGTCTATTGCTCTGTGAGGAAAGCTGTTCTTTTTCAAATCTCTTCTATAGTTGTCTTTTTTTATTTTCTTTCCGTGTCCTCTTGTATTTCTGTCATCCCATTTTATCAGATTCTCTCTATCAGTAATTTCTATGCCTTTCATGATTCTGTAAATAGCTATCAAATCTCCTCTCTCTCTTCTTTGCTCTAGTGTCTGTAGTTTAAGTTTTTGTAGTCTCTCTTCATATGATAGTTTTGAGAGTGTTGGTGCCAGTTTAGTAATTGCTCTTTGTATTCTTTCAAGTTTTTTTATACATTTTTTTGTACTTGGTGACCATATCGTTTGCTGCATATTCCAATCTTGGTCTTATCAGGGTGACTAGGATTTTCCTCACCATTTTCTTCATCCAGGTATGTAAATGCCACTTTGATTGTTCTTATTAAAATTATAAGTTTCTCCAAAAATCTTATTTATAATGTTTCTCAGGTGACATATTATTCATAACAATGACTCCCAGGGTCCTCTCATTTCTACTCTTTTTATTCCTTCTTCTCCCAAATTATATGATCCTGTTATTCTGTTTTTTGCTTTTTTTCCAAATTCCATTATACTAACACTTTTTTGTATTGAACTCCATCTCCCACTTCCTACTCCATTCTTGTACTTTATTTAGATCTCTCCGTAGTGATTCACAATCTTCTTCAGTTTTCACTCTTTTCAGTAATTTTGCATCATCTGCAAAGAAGCTCATATAGCTTTCAATTCCTTCATCCATATCATTAATATATATAGCAAACATTATTGGGGCCAGAACTGTTCCCTGCTGGACACCGCTTATTACTTCATTCCATTTTGAGTGCTGATCTCTTATCACTACTCTCATTTTTCTTTCTTGCAAAAAGTCTTCCATCCAATTTAGCAATTTACCCTTGTATTCCTCCTTCATATTCTAATTTCTTAAGCAAACTTCTTATGTGGTAACTTTGTCAAAAGCTTTTTTTAGGTCTAGAAATGCACAATCAGCCCATCCATCTCTTTCTTGTATTATATCTATTAGCCTTGAATAGAAACATATTAAATTGGTGACGCATGATCGTCCCTTGTCTGAATCCAAATTGCCTTGGATTTAGTACGTTGTTTTTTTCCAAGTATTTTACCCATCTACTTTTGATAATTCTTTCACATATTTTTGCTATTGTACTTGTTAGAGAGACTGGTCTATAGTTGGTAGGTTCTTCTTTATTTCCTCCTTTATATATAGGTACTATATTTGCTTTTTTCCAATCTTCTGGAACTTCTTCCTTCTTTTAAGGAACTGCTTATTATGCTATGTATTTTGTCTGCCAGTTCATTCCTACATTCTTTCAGAATCCAGTTTGCTATTTCATCTGGCCCATGCGATTTTCTGACATCAAAAATTACCCAAGTGTGTCAATATTTCATTCTTCGTTACTTCTATTTCTTCCATAGGGGGGACTTTTTCCTTCCACTCAATCTCTTCAGGTTGTATATTTTCCTTGTAAACACTGATTTAAAATGTTTGTTCATAATTTCTGCCATTTCCATTTCCTCAGTGTATTCAACTCCCCCTTGTCTTAATTTCTCCAAGTCTTGTTTTGTGTTTTTCAGTTTATTGGTTTACAAAATCTGTAGAATTGTTTTGGTTGATCTTTACACTTTTCTATAACATCTTTTTCATATTTTCTTTTTTCCTCTCTGCATTTTGTACATATTCATTTCTATAACCAGTATATATTTCTTCCATTTTTCAGGTCTTCTGTCTTTTTTCCATCCGGTCCAGGCTTTGTCTCTTTTGTCTTTTAACTCCCTACAACTTTTGTTGTACCAGCATTTTACATATTCTTTTTCTTGTTTTTGTCTTGGGACATACTTTTCCACTCCTTTTTTGTAAATTT
Source organism: Oratosquilla oratoria (assembly GCF_046742065.1). NCBI lineage: Eukaryota > Metazoa > Arthropoda > Malacostraca > Stomatopoda > Squillidae > Oratosquilla > Oratosquilla oratoria. The sequence continues at coordinate 27,839,565 of NC_134787.1, forward strand.
TTGTCAAAATATTCCATTTCTCTTCCACTGATGTTTCTTCTTTGTATATTTCTTCCCAGTTTTCTTGTTGGAAGAATTCTCTTATTTTATCAAAGTTTGTTTTTTCATACATCATTCTTCCTTTCTATATTGTTCATTTCTTTACATATATTTTTCTTCATTAAGTTCCAGTTCAATCAATATGTGGTCACTTTTACCTATTGGTGTTTTATATTCAATCTTGTCCACTATTCTAGGTTCAGATGTAATTATTAAGTCTAGTCTCGATGGTTCTTCTTCATTTCTATACCTAGTGTTCTCTTGTATCCATTGTGTCATTGAATGGTTAGTAATCATCTCAAGTAGAGCATTTCCCCATGAGTCATCACCACTCTTTACTGTCATTTCTTCCCAGCAGATTCTTTGCAATTAAAGTCGCCCATCATAACTATTCTTCCTCCGTCTTCCATTATTTTAGTTAATGCTATCTTTTGTGTCCTCTAACATACTTTTATGTTCATCTTCTCCTCCCATGAGGCTGTTTCGGAGGCACATAGTTGATCACAAATTTTCTGCTCTTCTTATCTCGGTCTTCCACTTCTATCATAATCATCTCTACTGTATTCTTTCCATATATGACACCTTTCACGTTTATTATCCTTCTTTGTCAGGAACATAACTCCACCCCCTTGTTTTTTTCTCTCTGTTTCTAATCCAATAATTGTATGTATCATGTCCTACACTGTTGGGTGGTAGTGGGCCTTTTAATTTTGTTTCTACAATTCCCATTATGTCCGGTTCTTTTTCTTTCAAATAATCATTCAGTTCATTCAATCCTGTTATCAATCCATCTATATTTGTGTAATACACTCTTAGTTTTCTTCCACTCCCATTGTTTTCTATGTTTCCCTTATGTTTTTCTTTAGTTTGTCTAACTGCTTTTTTTTCATGTTCACTACTCTCCAATAGAATCTCTCTTTCTCTGACTCCGTTCTTTCCCTCGTTTTTTTGCCTTAGCTTCAATTCTTTTCTGCTTTTCTGCCTCTATT